>NW_028278562.1:300000-467998 GCF_059751315.1 Micrasema longulum | reverse complement strand
TATACAATCACTTACTGTCATACATACGTCTTGAAACCGGTAGACATAGAAAAGTCGGTAAGTGGTTGTATACAAATATTTAATAACATTTAGAGATAATAATACTTCTATGAAACAGTATGGGACAAAGCTATTAGTCACATATGTTGGCGGTGTACAGTAAGAGAGGAATCTATTCTATGAAATATTTATTATTTTATTGCAATGTTTAACCTTTGCCTCACTTAGCATCTAAAAATTACACATGATCCGAACGGGGGGACCAAACGACCCCAGCGCCCACTTGTATATGGCGTCAGAAGAATAAAACGTTGGAAATCTTTATGACTGTGCAATAGTTTATTCATGTTTTCGCGTACAAATATTTTACTTATTTGTGTATTTTATTCATTTTTGTAAGGATGCCGAATGCTTATGTACATAAAGTGAAATCTACCCTTGTATTATTTACATCTTTTTTTGTTTTAGTATTTTTTAAAAAAAACATGAAAATGCTTATTTCTATTAATTTCACAATTAAAATCAATATGAGGCAAATAGATTTTATAATTTAAATTTCATTCAACAGAGAGGGAAAACATTTTTGAGAAGAAAATATGGACGTCTAGGCATTTACAGGGCTTATGCCCTGTCATTTATTTGAAACTTCACCAAAAAAAAACACACAAATATCAAATCTTGTATCGTATGTAGACTTCTGTGACATCACAGCCACACAAGAGTTAAAAACTGTTATATATTTTTTTAAGAAAAATCAAAATATGTGGCATATTGGAATTGCTTATTGAGGTAAAAAGAAAATAAATTAAATTCAATTAAAAACATATGGTTTGAAGACGATGACAATGTATTAATTTAGTTTTTTGGCCCTCATGGAAATTCTGCTTTTCGACTTAGGACTATATTTTCTCAGATGTGCGATATATTACTTTCTTGCAAACTTTATTTGAGATCCTCGTCTTTTTTATTTGTTTCTTGAAAGTATACGAGAATAGGAAAATTTGTTTTATATCGAAGTGTTCCATAACTTTATGGAATAAAATGATTTTTTTCGAAAAGTTCGGCGAGGAACGCGATCAGATATATTTCATTGAAACTTATAAACATCATTACCAATCATCGTTCCCTTGTCAAAATTTTATTTAACATGTGACATTGCAACAGCACAACAATTATTAAACTAATATGACCAGTGTTACGCTTTAATACCCGTAATTAATTTTTGTATAAATGTGGTGTATTTTTTATAAATTCTTTACAAATCCTATCTTTTCGTTGTGGCGAAGCGTTGTGAGTTATTCCTTAAAAATAATATGTTTTCATATAAGCAATTATAAATCATGCACTTAAAATTTTAGTGATAATATTTAAAAAAAAAATCAGTTTTATTGTTGAACAACAGAGATGAAGAACATTTTATAAAATGGAATGTCAAGGCATTTATAGGGCTCAAAACCTGTTATTGGATGTTTTAAGTGACTGCTTTACACACTGTGTAACATTTACAATTTTGCATGTATTTGAACATTCATATTTATTCAATTCTTCCATTTGTTGATTTTAGTGAATTTTCAGAGCGATTTTGGATGTTTGTAGCCCTTACTTTTTAGTTTATTGTTATATTTTAAAGGAATATATAAAATAACTTCGTTCTTCTTTTTTACTGTCGTAACCGACTAGACGTAAGTTTGCCAAAACAAGTCGGTTGTGACATTAAAAAATTAAGTGGTTCATAAAACAAAGTAATTTTATTTATTCCATCAAAAATTTAAGATATTTTGTTCGACTCTATATTAAAAAGTAAAAGAGATGAAACTTTTATTGTTGTGAAGAGATTCATTTGAAGAATTATTTTACATCCTAGGCAACGCCTTAAAACAATTTGTCAATATGTATACTCCTTTTTAGATCTGTTTTTAAGTATTTACTAATTTTTGTTTGATTAAGTTAGGTCATTAAATTTAAAGAACTAATTTAAACTTTTAACAACTTTTCATTTTTTATCAAAATTTCTCAAGAATTATTTCAATACTTTCCATTTATTTTATTTCTTCAGGTAACTCATTACACAGCTTTTAACCCTTGTACAATGAGTTTTGAGACTCTGTTTTTCTCCTCATTTGTAATTTTTTTTCCCCTAGTTTCATATGTATTACATTGTTGCCTAAATGACATATTTTCTACTCATTTAGTCAAACTCAAAATATTGTTTCAAGAACTGGATTCCATCTTCTTGGGAGTTAGTAACATTACCTAATATTTTTATGACAACAGTAATTCGCTCAGTACATAAAGATGCTTTGTTTTTTTTAAATACACAAATTTCTTAATTTTTGTAGGTATTCCATAACGACATGCCAAAAAGTAAATTTGATTCATATCCAGCGGCTTTTGATAATTCAGATTTAATGAAACAGATTTTTCCGCCGAAATATAATATGGTGTTCCGTAAAACCAATTAAATTTCCCCCAATATGGCTTCAAAAACTCAATCCCTTCAATGGTCTTGTGAAACCTGATTTTCAAAATCACCTTAGGGGATTCTTCGAACATAATAACTTTTATATGTATTGGATTATCAGCCGTAAGTGTTTTTCCGGTGCTTTCAGAGAAAAATATTATTTCATCAAAAATAGACTTTCCAATTGCTGCTTTTTCGTCGTAGAATAAAGGATAATAGTATTTTTGGCATAATGATAGTTAGAGGGCTGGCAGGTTACTTTTTATCAACAAAAAAAAAGATATTTACAAATAAATTTTGTGATTTCAAAAAAAAACTTTTTGATACACTGTAAAATGAAACATTTGTCAGTGTGTAATAATTTTAAGTTCCTTTAAATATGTTTATTTTTATTTGAAATCAAAATGTTGAATTGACTGCTGCAAACGATCAAAACGTAGAAGGCTAGCAACTTTATCAAAGGCAGACGATTCTGCCGTTAATACTGTAATTAATTACTCCAATAAATCTATTTAATCTTTTTTACAAATCAGTACTGACGAAGTAGTCTCTCATTGTAGAAGCAAAGTCAACTAAACATCAGTATTTATTAATAAAATAATTTGTTCATTTCAAAATAGCTGCTTATACTCTTCCATCTTACCAGAATGTATTAAATGCAAAAAAGCGGTGTTTTCTATTAGAAAAAATAATCACAAAATTGTCTGCCAAAATAGAGTTACAATCTTTGTTAGATCAAACCACAAACCGTATAATCTTTTCCGTATAATCCGTTGAATCTCAAAAGGAAGTTTTAGAAAGTATTAAGTGCTCTGACTTGTTATATAATTACGGCCTCAATAAGAATCTGATAGACAGGTGTTGCTATTTTCTGCAATGCTTGTCATTAGAATATAATAAAAATAAAGTTAAGTATAGGGATTAAGTATATTATGCGTTACAAACTGCTCAACAACTAGTTCAGGAATATCCAAGGTACTAATTGCCATCTACTGTCCATAAAAATACCTATTCATGGGTCTGAGGTGATTAAACATGCGTTATTGTCTGTTGGAGAGTTATCTGAGAGCTATCAGAAAAATCATTCTACAAAAATATTAAGCTTTATAGGCGCGATAACACACGAAAAATGTCACGCACTTTATCTAATACCAATATCTAACATAGACTTATACCCGTATGCAGAGACAAAACTTAAGGTGAGGAATGTACATTCTAATCTCATATGCAAAAAATAACCCAAAGGTGAAGACAATAGGATGTACTTTCCTCGCCTTAAGGTTTGTCTCTGCATACGGGTATTATTCTTACTTCAGATCCCTTAATTTCAAATCTTAGGAATTCGCCTCGTAAGAAGAAGTCTATATTGTCAAAAGAGGTATTAGAATTGTTGTGTTTATTTTTTTTTTAAATTGCAATATATAGTTTTTAATAAGTTTTTTTTGAAAATATATATTTTCGTAAATATTATGTGCTGAAATTTTTATTTATGTAAAATTACACCCATACTAGATTTTTAATAAACCGTTACTTTTTTGTACGTTTGGTTTTATATTTGTACTCTTTCACTATTTATTTTTGTGTTGAAATGTAATTTTTGTGTACCTACTAAATAAACCCATATTAAGAAATTATAAGGATTAGAAATGTTTGAACTGAGCATCGTTGTTTTCAATTTTTTTTCTATTTTATTTAACTAATAAACTATATATTTCAATAAAAATGAGTAGTTTTTTTTTCTGAAATTAGTCATTCTTATGAAAAAGTTTTTTTTTAATACAGTAGCATATGCTTTGAATGTTTATCAACAGCAAAAAGCTATGACTGCCCCTCTATGGACGCGGAACCATCGTGCAATGGGATCTCACTCAAAACGGAGTGCTCACAGTAGATAACGAGAGGATGAAAGGCGAATTTTTAGCGTCTCCAAACCAGAACGAACCAGCCAAGGGAAAGTAACCTCGATAGAAAAAAATACTAAAAAAGGCAACGGGAAACTACTCTGGTCATCTTTTCCCGGGAATCGCTATGGCACACATCCAATAAGCAATTATCCTGGCTGCGAAATAAAGAGTAGCATAGGACCGAGATGCTTTCGGTGTAGCCATCGCCAACGTCACATCGGGGGGACCTGACAAGGCACGACAAGAAGAAGAAGAAGACATAATTTATAAAAACAATACTTTTATACGGTTTTTTTATACTCGAAAGTTTTATACAACTAAAACAAAGTAACTATTTGACCTCCAAATAACACATCTAAAAACTTTAAAAAATACATTGTTTTGACCGAGTATAGACTAGAGTTCTAGACAACACGCATTATGTTTAAAGTTGCTCCAGTAATTTCTAGGTGGATTACAAACTCTTGTGCGAATCTTGACACTTCACCAAAGCTCAAACTACCAAATTTTTGAGTTTTCAGAGTATGTGCTTGAGAAGAATCTTAGGTATAAGGTGGTTGGATATTTAAACTAAAATTGCAGTCCAAGAACGGACGCAGCAGCCTCCTATAACGAGCGTCTTCGGGATGCAGCGGAGAATCTGGCTTAAAGACGTGCCGTGCGTGCTTAAAAAGATAACCTAAACCCAAGTTGCATATTCTTTAAGCTTGCGAGCTCACGCTGTCTTGGAAGGTCGTCGATGACGATCTTTCAACTTTATTCGTTAGAACTAAGGGATTCTAAATTGACGTGGAAAGAGGCAAAAATGCTGGCTGCCGGTAGAGTCTCCTGGAGCCAACTGTTGATGTCCACATGCCCAACTTAGGAGCCGATGTAGAAAATAAAAAGAAGTTAACATATTTGCACTAATATTTTCAATACAAATACGCAGTATTTTTTAAAAATTATGTAAAATAATTTGGAGGTAACAAATAATTCAATGAATAAGTGATTGAACAAAAGTCTTAAATGTTTATTTTTTTAAAGAAATGCTACGCTTTCAAATAGTTACAAAGGATTTCACGGTTTTCGTTATCAACGTGTATTTTTTTTCGGTGAAACCGTGTAAGTTGGATTTGTTCTGACTTTTCGGCTACCTTACGAAATTCATTTTCAGTGTAAACTGTGGTTTTTTGTAGAAAAAATATGTGTTTATGTACTTTGTGTTTTATTTCTATGGTATGTTCTCAGCAAAATTTCAATGCAGTTTGACGGCTGATATTAACATACTTAGATCCTTGAAGTACCTTTGTTTTACAACTTACACTTATTTGACTTGTTGGTGTTATTCATATTTTTTTATAAGCATGTACAAATGTTTATAGACAATTGGTTTTGAGTAATTTTATGGTAGCTAGAACTTTGAGCTACTTGTCTTAGTATTTTACTTTTATTTTTCATTTTTATTGGAGTGACAGTTGTTTCATTAAACCATCATTTTCCCCGAATTGTCTCATTTCTACGGTGATAAAAAAATATTAAAAACGTAATCGTCTTTCCGATCCTAATTTTAATCTGGACGAAGAAGGCAGGAAGGATATTAAAATGTTGAAATCAAATTACAATAAATTTGGAAGATTCAGGATCCAGGAGCGCCTGTCCAGGCTTCAATCTTCATTAGAGGGACCTTAATTTTTCAGTCGTCCTTAAATGGAATGAGATGAATCATATTTTAGCGGGGATGAAAAAATTCTGAAGTGAATCCTTTTCGTGAGAGACAAACTGTAGTAACTCAAAAAATGAAAACGTTTCAGAAATTAAACAAACCATAGGCATTTTATTTTTAATATGCACATTTATCACATATCACAGCATTCTCTCATACCTTTCAGAATTGTTCTTAAAAAAATTATAAAAATTAAATATACTTTTAAGTACTTTAAAAAACTCTTTAAATATATTTATATTTTACCTTACTATGGTCAAAACATCCGTTATTTTGACTCAAAATCATCCACTGTTTTCTGAAGAAATACTTTCTCTCATTTAATTCATCATTATCAGGTCTATTTGCACCCAATGGGTGCATTGCCCCAATTGCAACATATTTTGAACATTATAGTCACATGGAAGATAAATTTATCAGTCTTACGCTTCAGGTGGTAGTACAGAAACTAGGAAAAATTTCAGAGTAAAAAATAATCTTAGAAAACTTATATTTTATGTCCATCCTGCAAAAAATCAAAACCAGGATCTCAAGCATGGAGGCAAATGTACCAACTTCTACATTTTGAGGCAGAATTATTTCCAATCGATTTTTTTTTTCTAAGAGTTACCTTCAAGTTAAAAACACTCGTCCATGATTGTGTTTTTATTTCAAATACAGCATTTATTTAAATCAACTGAACATAGAATAAAAAGCCCAAAAAATACATTTAATTTTCGAAAAAATGTATTCAAATAACAACAATAAAAAACATTCTTTGACATACCCAAAACCATTTTAAAAGCCACCGTCCATCCTTTCAATTACAAGAGTAATTTTTCAAAGGTATTTAATTTCACATATCGCGATTTTAATTGACTTTAACTCTACTACTTTCACTGTTAGTTTGCAAACTATATGCTTTTGTCGAATATTGTCATTCTTCCTCACAACCATATTGCAAACACGAATGGTACCAAAAACTGTATATTCATGTATCAATTGCCTTTGTCCAATTTTTTTATTTTATTTTATTTATTTATTATTTTTTTTATTAAAAGAATATAATTATACATTTTTTTAAATTTTTTATTTTAATTGTTATATTTTTACAAAAACTAAAATCCCACTAAGCCACTTTCTATAGCTTGTTGGTGAAGATTATATTTATACTAACTTATATAACATTTTTTACATTTATAAAAACAATGAGTAGCAGATATAAATCAACAGCCGAAAGATCAGAATATACATGTATATACAAATAATAATGTATTTTTTTTTTAAATACAAGTAAATATATGAAAAATTAAATTATTTACACATAAGCTACTATTCATAAAGGAACTTTTATTTTGCTCTTGTTACAATGTTCTTTTGGCAATAAATTAAAAATGCTAGGTTCTAAATATTTAAGAGTTAAATATAAACATACTTTTAACATCGTTAAATGATATCAGATGGGATTATTGTAATCATTATTGTTTGATTTTTTAATTCTAACGCCCTTTATTTTAATCGCAAAATGATACATCCCACAACCATGAAATGATTGTTATAACGTAGGTACTACGTTTGACAATTTCAACACTAAGGGTTATAGCAACACTACATCTCTTTGATGGAAAAGAACGGCACAAAACATAAATTCAGTTTATAACCAGAAACATTGGGCTCCCTGGACAATACATCAAATTTAAATTACCAACACCATTCTCCACATTCTCTTAAATAAGATATTTTCGCCAGAAAATGTTCAGTGACGGTAATAAATTAAATAATATTTCTTCCTAAAGTGGGTCATGTAGAGATCACCAGGTGTCTTCAGAAGACCCTATTGTCAACCAGCACTCTTGCCTCCTCCCCCGTCAATAACGGGTCCCGTAATTTCGCCAAATGTAGCCGAAAAATCGCCATCGACTGCCCTCCAGGTAGCGATTTTCGCACAACAGTATTTACGATAGAAAATAAAAAAGTGAGATGATACATTCTGCCTCTCAAATACACAAGTTGCGCACATTAGTATTCAAAATATGATTTGGTCGAGTTGAAGAAGTAACACAGTTATGGCGACAGAAATCGGAGAATCGGAATTGAAAAAGTTGGAAGTCAAGATTATACGATTTCTGTTTTGGTTCCTCCAATTTCCGTAGATTGTGTTTTTCGTCGTCTTTTCCTATCTTGTTTCATAACACGGTTGATTATTCAAATCCAATCATATAATATTTTTGACGTCATACTTTTTCCGTAGCATTTTTTCTTAGAAGGAAAAAATAGACTTTACCTTATTACTTCGTGGACAAGTACTACCTTGCTACAAAAATAAAAAAAATCTTGTGCTGATATTTATTTAAATGTACAATACAGCACTACTGTTAATTTCAATGTAGACAATAATTAAAAGAATAATAAAAATAATGGTTTATTAAAAAAAATTACAATTTCTTTATCTATTACATACATACTTAGGTACCAAATAGATTTCTCTGGATTAAATCTAGTCTGCCTAACTAGGTATAACCTGTTTTAAAGCAGACATTTTTATGCAAAAATAAACAATCACATGACTACATACTATTTAATTTAAAACAAAGTTATTACTATTGTTTACAATATACATACTTTTTTTTTTTTTTTAACTATATATTTCGGTAACTACAAAAACATGATAAAAAAAGCACAATTGATAATTCAAGTAAATAAAAACTAAGGTTAAAAAAGATGAATAAGTCACTTATACACATTAAATTATATAGTTAGAGAGAAAAAGTCTAAAACTGGTAATCCCAGCATGGAAAGATCCACCTCGTTTGGTAGGTTGTTCAACAGACCAATCAATTTTCCCACAAGCATCAAAAAGGGAATAACGATTAACGAACGAACGAACCATCACGCCGTTTCTTTGTAGAGGTAAACAGATAGGATAGAACGCCATATCACTCTCTTTTTTTCGTTATTTTTTTCCTATACTACATGAAATTGGCGGCCTCTGCGAAGTAGTGGTCAAGACGCTCGACTGACAAACGGAAGGTTCCGGATTCAATTCCCGGTGAGAACCCGAAAATTCGATGTGATTTTTCTCAAGCCTTGGTGTTCTGTGCTGTAATTAACCACTTTAATTGTGCTTCCTGACCGGTTGTGGTGCAAAAAAAAAAAATTACCAATGTTATGATTTAGTCAATTTTCTCGAAGACAAGAACCGGATTCAATTTACGGATGAAGAACATTTTGGAGAAGGGAAGCCTTCTATATTCTCTTGTCTAAAATGTTCTCTTTCTATGTTGTAATATGTTAATATTAACAGCTCCCTAGGGGGTTGAACCCAGTTCTTGTCTGCAAAAATTTGGACAAACTCAAAACAATACGGTAACATTAATATATTTTAGAAACGGAATAATAATATTAATAGTCTAAAAATGATTGATTGTGTGTCATGTACGGACCCGTTTCACATGTATCTCGCCAATCCACTCAATCCGGTGAAATTATGGTGGGTAAATACTTATTTACTATTTTCCTTTTTAATTTATTTCGTTTCTACTGCCGGAAGAACTTTTTGCCAGCAAAATTGAATGGAGATTAGTCGGCCTCGTGGTGTACTGTTTTGTGAATTTACCTGCCTATCGATAAATCAAATAAAATTTTAAAATAAATAAATCATTTCCACCTTTTTGTTCTTTTATATTACTTGATGATTTTTGGAGTAGCGTGGTGACCGGCCAAACTCGTATGCATTTAAAATTATCACTTGCCGGTTTTAATACGCGGTACTAACTCTAGTGGGACTGGAAATGATACAATAAAAAAATAATTATGAATAATGTATGGTTGTACCCTTTACCTGTGTCAAGTAAAACAAATGTTATTTGCTTTTTATGTGAACGTTTTTGTAAACGAATAAATAAAATGGACAAATATTATCGGATCATGGTTGAAAACAGGTTTAATATTTTTTTTGATTATTTTGATTGATTAGTTCTGTTATTTTTATAAGCAATATTTAATGGGGGTAGTGATGATTACTCACACTAACCGTTACAAAAATATCATCAGTTTTTTTATCATTATGATACTCGAAGTTCAAGTAGCAATCTGATTTCCTGACAAATGGTTGGAACTTCTTTAGCACAGAGACAATACTCCTACGAAGGACCAAAGCTATATTATATAATGCTAGAGCCATGTGCCACAAGCAATAGAAGTTACTGCCTACTTTCTTCAGTGAAATTAGACGCAAACAGTCTTAAGGGTTGATGATAGCTGTAAGATGAACAACACAGTCATTTTCTTATTTAAATTGTAATAATATAGTTTTATATTAACTGAATTTTCGAAGATCCTCATTACTTCTTACTTTATTTTTACTGTTATTACTGTAAATACAGATTTTTATTTATCACATCCAATGTTTTTTTATTTGCATTTTTAAAATTTTAGTTTGTTTTTTTTTGCCAAACTTACATTTTCTTTAACCATGTCTTTTTCTAATTTTCTTGATTTGAATTTTGTTTTTTACTACGTATTTACTGGGTTTTTAGTGTGTCTTTTACTATGTATTTTACTGGGTTTAAAAATACGTTGTAACTTTATTTTGCTATGTTTTTCACAATATATTTACTGTTTCTACTACCAAATTTATTTTTCCTTTGCATTAATTTTGTTTGTTTATTTTTTTGACTTAGAACGGGGTTAATAACTTTTGATTGATATTGATAGCAACTATGTAAAAATATATAATTTAATGTTAATAACGCGATAGTATAAAATTATAAAATGATAATTTAATTTACAACCATAACAATTCGGTATAAATATTAAAATACAGAATAATTTTCAAAATAAATTGAAGTAACGTTAAATTAAATGAATTTTGAATAACAATAAAATTTCTCCATTCTTTTAAAATATACTCCATGCAAAAACAAAACATTCCAATTCGAGTGACACCAAAATGCTCTGCTTTTATTCGAGAGGGTTAGAAAACAACCCTTAATCATACAAAAAAAATTCACAAAACATGACAGTTCCATCCTGTTATGCGAATAACAAACGTTCAAACGGATTAAAAATGGCTCTTTTATGGAAAAAGTAATCATATTTCATTTAAAATACATTATATAAAAAAGAACAGCGAAGGGATGTATTGGAAAGCGAATTCAGTGAACGGTAGTAATGGGACAATTAGCATTAATGTAATGATTTTTTATTAAGCATTAGCAAAAGCTTAATATGTGGTTGCCAAAAAATATTTTTTTTAAAGTTAATCAGCTTCTATGAAGGATAGAAACATAACAAATACAAGTTTATAAACAAATAATAAAAAAAACTTTGAGCACTGCACTGCGTCCACATGAAATAAAATAGGTTTTCAATAATTGATGAACGAGAGTAATTGACATATTTTTGGTCATTCGGTTACAAGAAAAAACGCCAACAGAATGCTTTTTTTTGTAATTTAAATTATTAAATGCCAAAAACTAGTACGACTTTTGATCAAATTTTTCCTTTCTTTTGTGGCCACGAGAGTGTTTAATATCCTAGATGAACATATGTATAAGCTTTGCTAAAATGAAGGCATTTTTTAGGAGAAGCGTACACGTTTGGGTTTCGTCTAAGGGAAGAGACCATTGCAGTAGACTGCTTTGAGACATTGCGTAGATTTATATACTTTAAAGGGTGTTGTCTAGATGTTAATTAAAATTGATGTTAATTAATTTTATTTTGTTTGTTAAGAAAAAAAACAACGATACAGATAAAATATATACAACTTTATAAAAAAAACGAGCCAATTAAGTTTTCCACGTAAATTCAATAAAAAAAATCCAGTTTAATTAAATATTAATAAAGATGTGCAGGCGTAAGAATTTTTGTGTGTGAGGATACGTGGGTAAGAAAGTAGAGTGTGGTCTTGGTAGGTAAGTGAATATAAGGATGAGGGTATGTGGGTGTGAGGGTGAGTTTGTGGAAAGGGTAAGTGTGTGTTTTATATGAGTGAATAGAAACATCTTAAATCTATTCGTTAAGAAAAATTGTAAAGAAACATAATTTTGTAAAAAATATTGTCGACTTCGTGGCGTAATGGTCAGCGCGTTTGCCTGCCATGCAAGAGGTCTCCAGTTCGATCCCCGACATGGTTGATATGAAATATTATTTAAAATTGTGTTTTTACACTCGAATATTTCATAGTCCCTTAAGTGGTACCTGAGGCGTAAAACTGACCACCTTACCCTTGTGTAAAAAAATAAAAATATGATCGAGATACGCTGCGATTGGAGTACCAATGTAGTGCCCTATGCACCATGTGCGGAAAGGTAATGATGATGATGATGATGAATTTCGTAAAAATAATTGTTTGTGTATTCTTATTTTAAATGTGGGTTTACGACAGTAAAATATATTTTTTTCCTAAAAAAACATTATAATTACGCACCTAGAAAATCGAAAAAAAAATTGTTATAAAAAAATTTAAGAAACATTTATTTTTATAAAATAGAAATATTAGCGATTTAATAAATTACCTAAATTTTTCAATTTTTGTGGCCATTTTTAACGAGTTGTAAATAACTCACTATTAGAAAATAAAAACCAAATTGGGGGAGAGTGAGGTTTGAACATCGGACCTCTGGTTTGTGAGTCCGCAACACTAGCCACAGGACCACAACCCGATTCAATTTATATCTTAAGTATTGTTTAATAATATGCATACTTCCATTTTCCATTATTGAGTATTCCATACTCAACACAGGTATATTGGCGTCATGGAGTTATGAATACATTATTGTTTTTTTATGTAATGTTTATCTTTTTATAAATAAATTTAAAAACATATTTTTACATATAATCTCCGAAATAAATAAACATAATTGCTTTTTTTTTTACTCTCTTCTTAAATAGTCCAAAATAAGCACATTGCGAAATTCTTAACATTTCTGATAATTTTTTGAGCCGTGACCCTAAATTTTTAAACTACAATTTATAAAATAAAGGCAGATTTTTTTAATTATAAAAATTAAATTTCAAATTGGAAAGCTTACTCAAAATATATTCCTAAATAATAAATGAATATTGTTTAACTGTATAGTAAGTTTACAAGTAGGTAGTAATGTTATTGATTATTTTTTTGCACAAAAGTGTCTGCCTTAAAACAGGTTGTACCTAGTTAGGCAGACTAGACATGATCCAGAGAAATCTGTTACCTAAGTGTGTATGTAGTAGATAAAGTAATTGTTATTTTCGTTAATAAACTATGATTATTATTATTATTAGTTTTATAATTAATTCGGTTGTTCTCGTGATGTAACTGGTGTTGCAAATTGCACTTAATCAATTGATATCTCGTACACTACTATGATGAATACCAGAATGTTTTTTGTTACCTTCAAGTTAACCTTTACACATAAGGAAAACAATATATCATTTATTTGAGCACATTAGATAATTTTAAATGAAATATTTTGTCCACCGAAATCTTCGAAAATGACGAAATTTCAGACAAAATGAGACAAAAATATATAAAATATTTATTTTCGCTTGTTTGAAATGTTTGAGATATTGAGGTATTTGAGATATAATGAGATATGATCACTAAGCAAGACAGCCATATAATTTTTGTGAAATAAAAAGCGACAGTGATTATCTGGCGATCATTTTTCAGTTTCAGTGCTGCAGAGCAGCGTTTATTTTATGATTTAAAAAAAAATAAAAGAATTTGTTACCCACTAAGTCTAAAGACTTTTCGGTGGGAAACATTTTTTTATTTTTTTTTATGACAGGTTTATATTACATTTATTTTATTTGTATTTTACATATTTATTTATAAACAGGCACTATAAAGTATCTAGAAGATATTTCTTCAGTTCTTTTTTTTTTCATTTGAAGATTTTTCATGTTAATGATGGTTTGTGGGAGATCATTGAACAATCTTGGAACAACGCAATTTAATGTTCGCTCTCCGAAGTAATTTGTAATTCGGGGAACAGACAGGAAACCCTTAGTTTTTAATCTAGTGTTGTGAGTATGGGAAACTCTTTTTTTTATATTCCGGATCAACAAAGTGATCTACAATCAATTTGTAGTCACAAAGTTGTTTTACCGGCAGGACAAAATTTAAAATATTCACTTTCGCCCATATGTTTCCTAACCTCATTTTATCCCCAAGTGACTCGTGGCGTTTTTTCACAAAGTGATCACTTCATCAGCTGAATTGTATTTTGATCTCTTGTTTCATGATGGTAAAGTGATCAGTCTTGCGCGTCACGTGCTAGTCCAGGGATTTTAACATATTGCAGGGTAAAACAAACTTAAAAATAAATGAATTAACAAACCTGAGACTCAGTTTACCCTGAAGATGGCTCTTGCAATGGTAGTCGAAAATCCAACTCATACGGTATCACCCAAAAAAGAAATATATTGATAACAGTGATCGTGATTACCTTCGCACCTATGTCACGTCTAACCTGCTAGAAATTGAACTTGGGATCTCAAACATGGTAGGTTAACGCGCCGACCAGTCCACTACAATGCTGGCTCAACTTTACTCGATGTTTTTCTTCAAAACTTTTAAGTTAGAGTAGACATCGGGTCAAAATCACTTGTCTGGAATCCAGGTTTAAGTTCAAATAAATAACTGCATTTTTAATCCTCCCGGAATCGAACAAAATTGAAAATATGAGTTGGATCATTAACAACAAAAAAATTATAAATTGCCCTTTTATTTTAAACAATAATAAAATTTAACAAAATGTGATCTGGACCAAATCATTAAAAAAATTGCCAATATTTTTTTTCAAGAAAACAATAGTTTTGTATAAACAGCATCCGGCAAGTTTAAACAATAATTTTGGAATCTGTGTACTTTAGCAATTGCACATAACACTCCACGCTTCATGCTATTTTCTCCAGGCTATTGAAAAATAAAAATAGCAATAATTCTCACTACTTGTGATCGGGCAAATAAACAAAAGCTGTATTAGCAATTGAAGGCAATTATGTTCACATAACTGGGCAATTGTCGGGAAAAGTTGTACCGTTTTTAGTCCATTGATATTATCACGTCAAATGCCGGTCATGGGATCGTTTACCCCAATATAATGGTGGCCAATCACGCAACCATACAAGAAGGTGACCATATTTCAACTTTATCAATAATCTATAAATAAATTTACTGAAAACCAGGCATTTTTACAGTAAGTAATTTTTTTGTGATATTAAATTTGAGATTCCAAATATAAAACTGAAGAATTATTTATTTTTTTTATACTAAAAATAATATGGCGCTACGTTTGTTTATAATAAGACAAATAAGACTTGATAAACTTTTTTTTAGTATTTATTTTTATTGAATAATGTAAAACATGAACAGAAAATATAAAAGGAAAATAATGAAACGCACTAAGCCGCGAAACCGGCTTGTCAGCAGGTTTACATTCAAACTTGTAATAATTTGTACTAAATTAAAGTGATACAGGCCATGGTTTTGTGGGTAGTGTCGTAAACTTTGGCAGAGGTCCGAGGTTAGAACCTCACACTACCACAACATGTTTCCCAATTTCTAATACGGTTATGTATTACCAAAAAAAATATTTGTAGAATTGAAATTCTTTGAATCACTTTTTTTTACCAAAATTTATACTTATATTTTAAGATTTTGTTAAGGTTTATGACGTCAAAAATCTTTAGATATTTTTGTAAACAAAACTTTTCAACATCAAATTGTTTTGTTATATACAAACCAAGTATAAAAATTATTGTAATCTTATGCCCAAATGTTAAAATTTTGGTGCCATTTTCAACTAGTTGTAAACAGTCCACGACCAGAAACCAGTATCAAATATCAATATAAATAATCCTTCAGTTATCATAGTCACCCTAGCTAAAAGCATTGCTTTTATTTCTACAAGTTTTCATAAATCGTCAGATTTGTTTCTTCAGTGGAGCAATGTAACATCAGCAACTTGGTTAGGGGAGTGGGTGAGCGCCTTAACATCGCCCACATAAAACTAGCTAAGTGGTTGCGCTCCATTGCCCGAATAAGTTTCAAAGAATCATTGAATAAAAACATACATATTTTAGGAAAAGGCAAGAAAAGTTCAAGCAAAATCGTGTAAATTAAAATTAAGTATTTACAAAGAAAGTCAGATGTATAGAATGGTTGGAAAACATCTTTTGGAAGAAAAAATAGAAAATTTTCACTAATCAACAAAAATGGATCCATAGAATAAATATGAACATTTTTGACTATTATATAGTGTCTAAGATAATTTTAATACTGTCATTATCAGTCTTTGTCCGCTTCCTTGTTGGAGCATATCACACCTTTAGGACAAAAACGACTCAACTCAAAAAATCTTAAAATAAGTAGAGATCATAAAACGACTTCAATTGACACTATCCATCTTTCTGCATTAAAAAAAACGCAACATTTGGGTGGAAATAGGACAAAACCGTTACATTGGTCTCTTTATTATTTGGAGAATTTACATTACATGTCAGTACAGAAGCGACGCAATTATTGTTGTGTTTATATTGCTGTGTGAAGGACGCAACGCCGACAAACATATGGTGACCAAATGATCCAAATGAAATGTAAACTTTATTTTTTGAATACTAAAACGATCAATTTAGCTGTGTGATTGTTTCGTTCTGACTAAATGATAATCTTAGTGACTTATTTGAGTTTATAATTCGTGAATAAGTAAAAACATGTGTTTATTCTGATCTAATAAAATTTATCTCATTATATTATTTATCAAAGTGCTTTTGTCTATTTTTTTTTCAATCTTATAATGACTCATTAAATAAATGTATTGTTTAAACTTAAAATTATTTATTTTTCATAGCTTAAAGGCTTTGGTATAATTTTTTACTCAAAATTTACTTCGAAAAATACGAAACAATCGATGAAAGAATACTAAGGTTTCACAATTTACATTCTTCTTTTGCAATTTCCCTAAAAATTGATATTTTTAGTCGGGTCATTTTTATCCTAAAGGTGCGGCATGATGTCCATAAAGAGCCTCCAGGAACCTGCATGCTTCTTTGCATGTTTTCAAGTCAGATTCGCATCCCGTTGTTTTGACATGAAGTGGCAACAAAGACTCAGCAGCGGGCACCCGAGACGTCGAGAACCTGATGCGTTTTAAAGTAGGCAAGCGTGATTAAGATTCTTAGAAAACATCCGCGGTATATGGCCCAGCTAACCGTATCATCTACACTTGATGGCAGTTGTAAAAGGAATTTACTGAAGAAGCCAGATCTACCGTCGAGACTTTAAAATGATTCTTAAAGGAGGTTGCTGCGTCTATTCTTTGACTTCTATTTTGTTCACCTCAACCACTCTCTTTTAGAATAAACTTTCACATGCTTTAAGTCGAGATAAATTATTGTCAAATTTGCATCACAGTTAAATAAAGTTTTTAAACATTTATAACAGAGATGGAAAACATTTTAAAGAAGAAAATATGAAAATCTAGGATTATTACTTGTTAAAAACTGGTTTAATTGGCCATTTTACACAATGTGTAACATTAACTATTTTACCTGTTTTTGATCATCCATGTCTTTTAAATTTGTTGATTTTAGTTAATTTAAAGAGCTGAAACCTTCATTGTTGTAAAAAGATTCATTTGATTATTATAGATACTAGGCAAAGCTTGAAAATAATTTTACAGTTTTTAAACTTCTAGGACCAGTTGATTTTATTACAATATTTTGAGTTTGTTCAATTTTTGTTGTGTAAAGTGGCCACTTAAACCAGCCAATGACAGTTAACAAGCCCTGTTAATGCCTTGACTTCTATATTACCGTCTCTAAATGTTTCTCTATGTAATTTGTTAATCTAAATGACTCCTTAGGGACTAAAATCCATTATTTTGTCTACAAACATTTGCACAAACTCAGAAAATTGTAATTTAATAATTATTCAATAAATATTGATCCTTATTCCGATATTTTTATACTTGTTTTTGGACCAGTTGATTTAATGGCGATAATCTAAATTTATCAAAATGTTTACATAAAAAAGACTCGATTTTACCCACTAGAGAGTCATTTGGATTTGAAAATTACAACAGAGATAGAGAATATTTTAGTGAAGTTGCATAGTATACAAAATAACTCAATCAGATTCATCTCTTCACAACAAAAAAGGTTTTAGCTCATTGAATTCTTAATATGGATGTTTAAATGATAAATGTAATACAATGTGTAAAATCGTCACTTAAATCACTCAATGACAGGTCATAAGTTATATAAATGCCAAGACTTGCATATTTTTTTCTCTACAATAATCTCCACCTATGTTGTCATTTGGTTGTCTTAATAACTTCTTAGGGAGCGAAATCCAATAGTTTGTCTACAAACGTTTAGACAAATTCAAAATATGGTGATGAATATTCGAAACCTTAACCTGCCGTATTTGGTTTTGTATTTTATAATAAAACATTTTATTTCTTTAAAGAAAATAACTACAACCTTAAGTTTTTCATATAATAATATGTGACATTTTTGTTAATAACCCGCTTTTACTCGAAGGCTGCTTCTCTGTTTTAGATATTTTATTTTATAGTCTGAAAAACGACAACTTTGACTCGAAAACCGAAATTGTTTTATTATCTTGACAATTAACTTATCCGATCCTAAAAAGAGTATCTAGAATCCCAAAGGAATACATTTTTTTCATCACTTTTTTTTTAATCATCAATTTTCATTTTTTACGAAATCCTTTTCTAAAATATTAAAAATGTATCAAAATAATTTTTTTTTTTTTCTGTCGAATTCTGTCAATTATAATTCACATTCGTCTTTTTTATTTCCTCGTGCAAACAGCAAACATGACAGTTCATTGCTCTGCAGTTAAATCATTCTTTGATACGTTGGTCAGTTAGCAAATGAGCTACTTGCTATTTGTTTACTCATTTCCCACAATAACCACAAAAATCCGGATTGCATGCATTAGATTAAACATGTAATTTCCTCTTGACTCCCGGCTGTATCACCTTGCTTTTGGGTTGCATGTCTCTTAATCAGTGTTATTCAACGTGCAGCAACAAGAGAATGTGCGCGATGTCATATAAGAACCTTTGACAATAGTGTTTTATGAAAAAATCAGAGAAATTTGCAAAAAACTTCGAATATTATGAAACAGTTTTATAAACACCACCATAACATACTTTGGTTTTTTAAGGTCGTATTTATAACATTTTAGCTGGGGTATTTCTGGTATCGCTCTAGGAACTCGCGCATTTGTTTCACGTTTAGGCTCGGAAAGATGAATTATCTTAACATTGTTTACGATTTCCTTGTGGGAGATTTTTTATTCAATGGATTTTTTTGACATAAATATAGGCGAGCATCATAACGTTGCCAACAAAGCAATAGTCAAATTCTCGCGGTTCAAAGAACATATAAGTTGAGTAATTAAGTTTAAAAGAAACAGCTTATTTTATTAAAAACGTTATTTTAGAATTTGAAAAAGAAATAAAGGCATTATGGAATTTTCAAAACATACCAAAAATATTTTTTCGCTAATAAATAATATTAAGATTTAGAAACACCAAGTAAAAAATCAATCATTACTTGCTCCAAGCCATAAATCCATAACAAGTCTGAGCAAACTTCAGTCTGCGGGCCGCATGCGACCCGATTCGCATTTTCGTGCGGCCCGCGAGCTACAGTTATCAAGTGGAGGCGAAATGGATGGCTGGGCTACATTCTTCAAATGCCTCTTGAGAACATTATCCAGGCTTGCCTTTTTTGCAAGGCATCAAGTTCTTGACGTCCTGGACGTCCGCTGCTGACTTCTCATCGGCAGTTCATGTCATAATTATGAGACGCGCACCTGACTTAGGAGGATGTACTTTGTGGACACCATATGTTCCACCTTGAGGCGGACATGAAAAAATCATGATGATTTATTATAAATTGAACCTCTGCTCGTATTTTCTTCCATTTTCCATTTTCCATATACCTCCATACAAAAAAGTGTGCTATTTTTATTTTACGTCTTTAACCCAGGTACAGTTATTTCCTACTAAAGTAAACTTGCCGATCACAAATATTAGTAAAATATTATATATTTATTGTATTTCAAACATTATTTCCTAAGTACTATTTTCCATTGATAGAATACGATTGACTTATGACCACCAGTTCATTAGTCCGCTTGTCTTGATGCAGAATGCAGCATTTTTAATGTACTGACGAAATATAATTTTATTTTAGATGGTTCGCCGTTAAGAGATTATTTTTATTGAAATGTTTTTATTTATTGGAAAATACATATTTCAAAAAAAATATCCTTAGTTCTATGAGGCCAAAAGCCCAATGTTGAATTGGAATATAACAAAATAGAAAGTGGAAGCACGCATATTGCTAAATAATACTACAAATAAAAATTAAAACATAAACATTAATTTCAATAAACATCTGAATATTCCGCTTAATAGTTATATATATAAATGTCGTAGCAGCAGTCTCCTGATATGGTCTCTTCCTTAGACAAAATCCAAACTTGTACACTTCTCCTGAAAGTATTATCAATGATATATAAACAGATAGGAAAATAAAAATGTTTTCGTTAAATTTTATTGTATTCCGGAATCTGAATTGTTTCATATTCCGGCAGTGCTGACCCCGACGTGATCTTTATGAAAGCACTTTAAAAAAAATTGATAAAAAAAGGCAAACCAGGGTTGACTGTCCTTGAAACACCAACTAAGTCGCGTGAAAACATTCCATGTTAGTACTAAGTTTGACTTGACACGCTTTGTATTAAACTTAGAACAGCAAAAAGGAAATTAATCATATGACTACTAAAATAAAACACCATTCATACGTTCTCTTTAATTAGCATAATGTATTTCATTGGGAAAGGTGTTTTTTTTTTTAATTTTATAATAAATACAGTAGTAATGGATTATAAAAACTAATTTAATTAATGAGATTCTTCGTAAGAGGCAGTAGATAGATGATGGATAAATTGACTTTATAGACTTCTCTATTGACGTCTATTGACGGAGATGGGAGTATTAAAAGCAGTTACTGTAAATTCTCAAGAAGATGTGTCGTAAAAAGTTTTAAATGTATTTTTTTTAAATACGGTTTGCAGGACTCCAGCCGCCTTGCGTATTACAATTTTCTTTGTGATTTGTGAGCCCAATAATCTAAAATATCCCGTTACTCAGCCCATAGTATTATGATTAAATAAAGTTGATCTATACTCGGCTCATCAACAATTTCTGACAAAGGCCGGTTGATTCTTCGATATGGTTTGATAAACATTTTGGATCCCGTAGTAACACCGTCAACGCGGTGTTATCATAATAAATTCACCTGGGCCATGCAGAAGTAAAGAAATTGAAAAAATAAAATTTTCAGGCGTTGCCTAGTATGTAGGTGAAATAATTCAATTAGATGAATCTCACCCGCATAAATAAAGGTTTCAGCTCTTTAACTTCACAAACATCAACAGATGAAAGAATATAGTTGTTCAAATATGGTAAAGTGGCCACTTAAACCAGTTAATGACCTGTAGATGCCTAGACTTCGATATTACCTTTTCTGAAATGTTCTTCATCTCTGTTGTAACATTTTAATCATTCATTTTCAGTTAAAAATTCAGTGCGACGGTTTTTCCATTTGTTTTTCGATTAATCTAATGACATTGCCATGTTTTCTTGTATACATTAGTCTTGTCACAGACAAATGATATTAACGTTCTCGGGATGTTTTTTGTGAAGTGTAACAACTGATAGCGTTATCTAAACTATTAAAGGATAGAATGCAACTCAAATAAACATATGCTGGCCCTTTCATTAACGTAATGATATGTTTCTTTACGGTTGATTCATTGTAGTTTCTCTCTCCCTGCTTTCGATTAAAAAATACTCATAATAATTATAATTCATACACAACTTTTAGAGATTTTTAAGAGTTTTTTCGTTTCACGTACAAAGCTTTCAACATTTACGTAACTTTTATATGACTTACGGTTGGAATCGACGCAACTTGCCAATTGTTTCAATGCTTGACGTAATTACATTTTCTACATAGGATAATTATGGTTCAATAGAGTTTTCTTTGAGAAATTTTATTTGAAATCTCGTCCACGTGTTAAATTTTATACCGTCTTTGTATGTAGATGTTTTTTTTATTTCACTTTTATCCACAAACAAACCAAGGAAACTTTGACGAACAACAAGTCATAATCATATATTATTAAAAGAGTTGGCCTGTTAAAAAACAAAAAGCACATTCAAATGCGTTCAATATATTTTAAATAATTTACAATACCATTAATGTAAACAAATGCTTCAAAATAGGATATCTTTTTTTTTTTAATCGTCGAAATTGATTCTTAAAATATTTTTTTCTGAAACTTTATTGAAATAACAGAGGCTCCTTTATTGGATCCAAATAATATTGTTGTTTCTTTAGTTCAAATTATGAACACATTTTTAATCAGTATTAGAAACGCGGAAATTGAACAAGTGAAATTCACTCCACCTTAGTGATCCTTTAAACATTAGTGACCGAGCGAACTTTCAATTTCGATTTCGGCCAGTAAAACAAGTTTCGGCCGCGACACCTTAAAAATTGGCCAAAAATTCGGCTCAGTTGGAACATGCGGTCGGAATTTTTATATTATTTTTTTTATTTTTTTTTATTTAGGAAATATATTGTACAGTTACAAAGTTTAATATTTTACACAATTAGACCTTATTTTAATGGACCAGTGAAGTTTCCATATTAAAAAGCAATTATATGTAAGGTTAATTATGAAAGTATACAAAAAAGAAGGAAAAAGAAAAACATACATGAAAGTTATTTAAAAATTAAAATTTAAGTGAAAAAAAGATATTTTAAAATTTGTAGTTTGTAGTGAGTATTTACAAATGGAAATAAAATTAAAAATGAAGAAAATTTCTAAGAGTAATTAAAAATTAAGAATTGAAGTAAAGAATGAAAAACATGCTCAGATGTAAAAATAAAATAAAATAGTAATAACATGTTTAAAAAAAAAGGAAAAAAATAAATATACACATATTTATTTTAAGGGATTCAAAGAAACGATGAGAAACTTTAAGTGAACTATAAGACAGTAAATTTAAGTCAATTCAAAAAACATCTTCAAAATTAATGACATGTTTAAAAATAAATTAATGAATTGTTAAATTAATGAATGTGTCGGATTACGTTCAGCTGTACTTTGGAGTGTATTATTGCTCGTGACTCGGCCGATTTTGTGATCTGTTGACCACAGTACGTACTTCTAAGATCTTTCATATTTATATTTTTTAAGTTTCTTATTTGAGTTTTCGTATTGCTCCAGAAAACTTATTATTTACAAAGTACGAGTATCATTGTAGCATTATTTTTCTTTTTCATCATTGTGTTAATGTTAAATTGTTTTCAACTTTACTTTGTTTAATTCATATTTTGAACAAATGGTTTTCTCACATCAATTGTTATCTTTTCTTTTTTATCTTTATTGTTAAGTTGTTTAGTTTACCCACAAACAAGCCATGCCTTTGTGGGATTTTTTGTTTAGTATTTTTAATATCAATATGTTTTTCATTGCGATGTAATTATGCTTTATTTTTTGAATACTCTGTTCTACCTCCTTTGTATTTTGTAAAAAAAAACTTAAAAAAATAAACAAAAAAAAATAATGAAAAAAAAAATCAACTATACTTCCTTTTATATATTTTTTTTTGTATTTTGGATGTTTATAGCACTAATTTTGTAGTTAATTGTTATATTTTAAAGGAATAAATAAAGTTACTTTATTTTATGAACCACTTATTTATTATCACAACCGCCTAGTTTCGGAAACTCACGTTGCCCTCTTCAGGGTTATATAATGACTTGACTACGTAATGACTACATAATACATTTAACATAATAAACTAGTCACTACTGTTATTATTTCTGTAAAACTTTTTTATTGTAAAAGGTTCTTTGAACCTTTGATATATAAATAAATAAATAAAATTGTTAATAGGTTAAACTTGCTCTAGTGAACATTTAAGAACTGTTACATATATGTTATGTGTAAAGCATAACAACGAACCAAAAGACGCAAAAAAAAACTAATTTACTCATTAAACGTATGTTTTTTATTTAATTGTGTATTTTTTTAAACAATTATTTTAATGAAGTGGTAAAATTTAATTTTTCGTGCGTATTGAAGTGAGTTTTAACTTATTCTTATATGTTCCGGTTTTGCCCGACAATAGAACATCATCATCAATAAATTTCCGCACCTAATGGTGCAAAGCGTACTGCATTGGTACATCAATCGCAGCGTTTTTTTTTTGTTACATTCAGATAAGACGATCAGTCTTGCGCGTCAAGTGCCAGTAGAGAAGCTATGAAATATTCTAAAATAAAAACACCTGTTTAAGTAAATATTTCATGGCAACCATGTCGGATATTGAACACGAGACTTTTTGCACGGTAGGTACACTTGTTGACCGCTATGCCACGGGGCCGAAACAAAAGCCGAAAATCTTGTTTCGGTCGGTCACTGTTTCATGTCGCTTGTTAACTCATCAACCTGGTATCTAAAAAAGTGCGATTTTACTGGACACATTAAAAACTTGCTTATGACTTGCTCTATACAAAAATTAATACAAATCTGTTGATTTAGAATGAAAGTTGTGTATAAGATGAGTCTATTAGTTCAATTGTTTTTTAATTTAGTTAAAACATTGTTGATTTTGAAACGAGAATGTAGTTTTTTTAAATACGAGGTCGTTAAAGTAAACAAGTAATATATATACCTACAGTCTGTATTAAATGACACAGCGAGACTTTTTTTTGGAATCTCTAAGTTCAGTCATATTACTCCACTACTTCGGGTACTACACTGGCTACGTTTTCCACAAAGGGTGGAATACAATCTATCTCGGCTCATTTATTTATTTTAAAGAAACAAAGAGTCGACAATGATGTAGTCAAATAAAAAAAAATGCAGTTTAAAGACAGACCAGCAAAGTTTCTAAATAAGAATCATACATATTATTAAATTGTGTTACAACAAAAGGGTGTTTTTATGTGTATTTGTATGAGAGTAAGTGTAGATGTATAGGTATGTATGTAGATTTTTTATTTTTTTATTTTTTTATTTAATAGTATACATTTTTACAATTTAAAAAAAAAATTCACTTTTTATATTTTTACTAAAACTAAAATCCCACCAAGCCACTTTTTGTAGCTTGTTATGTTTATGTGTATTAGTGTAGGAGTGGGGGTTCAGGTGTTGTGTAAGTGTGAGCATCATTAAATAGTAAGTAGGATCGAATCGCAGCTAGAAAAAAGGAGTCTTAATTTATTTTGAAATAAATTAAGGGGCATGTAAAATACTATAGATGAAAAAAAAGAATAAGTTAGAGCAAAAACGATAGAGAAAAGATTGTTGTGCATAGTAAGTGCTACAGACTGGCAGATAGAACAAATGCCTTTTTCTTATCAAGCGAAAGGGGACATTGAGATTAATTTTGGAGAGTAGGTTAAAAGAGTCTACTTTATTCTTATGTATAAGTCACTGCACAACTCTGCTCCAGAATATCTAAGGGAACTCTGCATTCCAGATGAACTAGCTGACAGACGTCTTACGCTTAGATCAGCTACATCCACGTCGAAAGAAAAGGTTATTATACCTCTACGCAAACAGCGCACTAAAGTTGGTGAACGCGCATTTGCGGTCGCAGGCCCTACGGCATGGAATGCTCTCCGAGCAGAGGTCCAAAACTGTGAGAGTGAAGTGATGTTTTGGAAGAAACTTAAATCCCACTTGTTTTCTAATTCATTTGAATAAATCCTTATTTGGGGACAAACAACATTGTTTTTCTTATACTAAAAAAGTTAAAATTAAAATATATATATTTATTTAATCACTTTGCTAAGCGCCCTTCAGGTATTATAGTACGAAAATGGCGCTATATAAGTTATCCATATTATTAATAATCATATTACCAAAATACGCTGAAACTGGAATACTAATCATAGCTCTATGCACCACTGGGTTTTGAAAGAGAAGTGATAATGATATTTAATATAAAATTCTGATTAAATTTATTTCATCACAGAGGGAAAACATTTTTGAGAAGCGAATATGGAAGTCTGAAACCAGTCAATGACAGGTCATAGGCCCTGTAAATGCCTAGACTTCCATCTCAAAAATGTTTTTCCTCTCTGTTGAATGAGATTTAAATATGAATAACTCCCTAGGGAGGAAATCCAGCCAGTCTGCAAGCATTTGGACATACTCAAACATTGATGGATAAAATTATGTAATCAACCTTTGTCTCTTTTGATAAGATTTTTTATAGTGTTTTTAAAATGATGGGTTTTTATATTTATTTATTTTTTAATATTATGACACTATTGTACCGTTTCTCGGTGTTGAACAGGGTTGCTCTTCAGACGGTTGTCCCATTTTATACCAAGTTCGCTACAGTCAAGACTAAAGCTAAGTCAAAATGGCCGACATCGTACCATTCCTGGATGTTCTCGGCTCCGAGTTCACCAAATTGTTTTTATAAAGCCATTTCTTTGATTGATGGTCAATTGCGTAGAATAAATGGTTTTGTTTTTAATTTTTAATCAGGCCAAATTATTTTTTTCATGAAAAATGCCGGGTTACATAATTATGTTCCGTGCTCTGGAATAATGTGCTGGGGAAGCATGAAAAATACCCCATTCAGATTTTTTTATTTATATACTGAAACACGTCACAACTTTTATTAAACATCGTTTTGTCAACTAAAGCATTAAATATTTGTATTATATTTGTACAATCATTATCTTCACAACATTTTTTGTCATGTACTTTTTCACGTAAATCAAGATTTTATGTATTTTATGATTTTATGTAAAACAACTAAGATTTTTTTTAAATACTAAAAAAATAAGTTGTAAAAAAAGTTATTTTGTTCCAAGATTTCAGTCTAGGAAACCAGTTCAGTTATATTGTCATTTTTCACATTAGCCAAATGAAGTTTTAACTTGCTATTAAATAAATACTTTAGGATTCTGACTGCTGTTTAATTATTTATGTTTTTATAATATTATATCATTATTTATGTGTACTAAAAGAACCGTTTATCTTGTACGTATTTATTAGACCTGCATAATATTATTTTTTATTTTTATTTAATTTTATTTTATTTGTATAAATTTTAAAACATAATGAAATATAAGATACACATTGAGTTTATTACTATTTTAAACATATTATGATGTACACATAAGCACATTATGTATACCGTATGCGTTGTATGTTGGTATAAATAAATTGAATTAAAAATATTTATAAACATAAAAAAAAGAGGAATAACCCGCTAAGTTTCTTCTTTAGAGGCTTGTCAGCAGGTGGGAAATAGGATATGGAAGGGAGTTATGAAAAATATAGGTACTAAAACACCTGGCGGGAATCGAACCCGCTACCCTAGTTTCACAGTTAGCTGTCTTAATAACTGCGCTACGGCGCCTGTCTTTGGTTCGTTTATTAGTTTTTAGTTCATTGGTTATTGCTGTAATGTCAGTAGTATGTAATTTTTTATGTATAACTGAATGAGTATGTTGGACTAATATAGATAGTTAGAATGATTGTTTGTTATGTTTCAGGGGTTTCATACTAATTAATTTGTTCCAAACTTTAAAAATATATAATATAAGTTTATACATAAATGTATATGTATTTATCTAATAAAAGGTTTACATTTTATAAAACGGCTGTAATTAAAATAAAATAGGTAATGGTTTCTCGTGTTTTTGGCTGGAGCCTAAAGATTTAGCATTCAAGGAATAGTCTAAAATATTTTTAAAAATTTTATGTACATTAATTAGATCAAACAGTTTTCTCCTACAACTCAGCTTAAATAAATTTAGTAAACAAAGCAATTGAATTTAATGCAAATGATCTCTTGATGAATTGATTATGTTGATTAGTTATACCATTAAATGCTTTTATTTCAATTTTGTACCGGTCATATAAAATCCTTCGGGGGTGTAATTATAAATAGTAAATCAATATTTAATCAGCGGGTCACAAGTAAGCAACATCAAAATTATGGCTAAACACTTATAATAATTTAATTTACATACAAATATTTTTAATTTCGACATTTACTTTGTTTTTAATATATCGTCGTATTTAGTTTGTGTTCAAACTAAATTATTTAACATAGAAAATTACAAAATTGGTGCTTCAAATAATATTTTTTTAAATTATGGTTTCATACATGGACAAAACAAAGCACTTGCATTCCAACCGAAATGAAAAACTGTGTAGATAATCTGCAAAACGAAAAAATATATTTTCCAAGAAGCTTTAAATCTCGCGAAGAATTTACAAGCATAGACGTTCTGGACGATAAAGAATGAAAGTCTCTCATTTTTCAAATATTCTACAAAATGTGAGTTGCTTCTGGTTGCTCAAAGTGAAATTAAAAATTTTATGGATGAAAAATAAAAAGTTACTGACCGTCTTTAAAGTTATTATAAAACATATTTTTTTAATGGGTATGTACCTATTATCATACATAAATGGTTGCGTGTAATTTAAGCTTGCACTATACCGCACACTGCATCTGAGGACGTAAATCATATTGGCTGGGCTTACATATACGGAAAAAATGCACTTTGTCGAACAAGAAAAGCTGCTCAAAGGAGCTTTCTGTTATCTAGAAGGAACTTTCTGTAATCTTGAATAACATAATATCGATGCCTCGTTTTTTTAGATGGATAAGTCAAGATTTAATTTTTTTAGTTATGCTAATCATTGTATTTATATGTCTGGAAGTAAACAAACTTAGCAATCTTTCAGCTCCACAACTAACTAAAACGTTGTGATAATTTGCATAATATCTTTAATCCTAAAACAAGTAACTATTGCGTAGATATTTCATATTTCAGGTGCCTCCGACGTTGGCGACCCAGCCAGGACAACTGCATATTTGATGTACTCACCATAGTGATTCCTGGTGGAAGATGACCAAAGTGGTTTTCCGTTGCCTTTTATAGAGGATTTTTCTGTCAGAGTTACCTACATTCAACTTGTTTGTTCTGATTTGGGGGCTAGAAACTCGCTTTTCTTTACTTTGGGTGATACAAATAATTATTTGTTATAATTAATTTAGCTCTGCAAAAACTTAAGGCAGCCATTACTTAAAACAGGTAATTTCTAGTTATCTCCGTATGATGCTGAGCCATAAAAATGTGGAAAAGATAGATGTAAATTCTTGATTGACTGAAATTCAATTGATTAGACTTGATCAATTTTTCAAAACAATTTCATAACTTTTTAAAAGCCTAAAAATTCTTTTTAGAAGCCACCTGATCTGCATATTCGACAAGACCTGTAACAGGGCCACGGATAGTAGCAAGAAAGTCCATTCGGTATTCTTATAGAGGGGGAAAGGAACAATACTACAGGACTGTTGTAATGTATGATTGAGAAAGGTCCCAATAGACAATTCAACATACGTTTGATTACTTCATTTGTTTTTCCTTTCAAAAAGTAATAATGAATTCATCATCATTTTCATTCCCTTTCTGCACCTAATGGTGCATAGAGCACTGCATTGGTACACCAATTGCAGCGTATCTTAATCATTTATATGTTACATTAAGGTAAGATGATCAGTCTTACGCTTCAGGTACCAGTCCGGGGACTGTGATATATTGTAGTGTGTAAAACACCTTTTAAATAGATATTTCATATCAACCATGTCGGGAATCGAACCCAAGACCTCTCGCGTGGTAGGCAAACGCTCTGACCATTACACCACGAGGCCGACTAAATAATGAATTACGTACTATTACACGATATTTGGTTTGATTCATTTTATTCAATGATTTGAAAATGAATTGCTTTGCTCATGTTCACACGGTCAAAACACTCAAAAATAGGTTGAAAATTTGACAACTGCGTAATTATTTATTTTCTTGAGGAGATTTATGATTTTTTTAACTCGACGCGCCATCTGTTGAAAGTTGCACTTATTATCAGCCCGCCCTTCTTTTCGGAATTTCTTCCTTTTGCATGTGTTAAAATACATGTTTTATTCGCAAACTTAATTTTGTACCTATTTTCAAAATTATTACTTTTTGTATTTCAAAAATGTTTTTTTATTTTTTATTTTACAAATTAGTAAGAAATCAAAATAAATACTACAATCTGTGGCTTAAATCTAACCTTTTTGGGCCTAAGAGGGATGTCTAGGGTCCCCCAAGTAGAATATTATTTCAATAACTTTTTTGTTAATCATTACATCGGTTTTATTTATTGCCTAAAAAAAATCCACCAAATTCTCTCAATAATAATTGACATTTGTGTTTGGTTTCTCCCGCACAGCTAAATAATGTTTTATATATTGGCCATAATATAAATAAAACACGAGTGATACTTTAATCCACAAATTTGGAATATCCAGTGACCGGTTTCATCGCTTTCGCGACATCTTCGAGACTGGTATCTTTATTAAAAAGTTAAATGTAATTATACAGAACAGAGGTAAGGATACATAATTCAAAGTTTTATGTAAGTAAATTAAATAAAATTATTTTTATCTTAAGGATCATTATCAACAAATTTTCTTTGGGTTAACTAATGAATTATTTATATAATAAATTACAATGAACTTCCATCAAGAACTTTCACTTACAAACTTTAATGTTTTTTATATTGGCCAGTTTGTTATTTAGTCATTTTTTTCTTGTTTTGTGTGGTTAACACTTCACATGCATTCCCCTCTCAACTTCCAGCTGTACCTCTACACTAAAGGGTGACGCTGCATTAGATCAATGCTGTTCAACGTGTCACAGCAAAAGAGGCGTTATGTCACAAAGCATACTCTTGACACAGTATTTTATGAAAAAAAGCAAGAAATTCGCAGAAAACCCGAAATATTGTTAAACAGTTTCATTATCACTACCAAGACAATCGTAATGACTTTTTTTTAAAGTCGTGTTTTAGGCATTTTAATTGGGGTAATTTTTGTGACACCCTTCAAGAATATTTGTATCCTTATTACGTTTAGGCACGGAAAAGTTGAAAAGGCTAAAATCAATTTTCATTTTTTTCTTGCCTACATTTTGTAGCCATTTAATGTCAATCAAAAAATAAATATAAACATATTTGGTTATATGTTTTTTTTTTTTTTAATTTTTAATTTTTTTTATTTAAATTGACAATTAAAACACGTTATAGTTTATTATAACTCCACGAAATGGCTGAAAAAAAATATCTGTAATTCTGCGATTTACGACATTGGCTCTTTCAGATCCAAATCTCTGGTGGTGTAGTGGTCAAGACGCTTGACTCACGCACGGAAGGTTCCGGGTTCGATTCCCGGTGAGAACACAAAAATTAAAATGTGATTATTCTCAAGCCTGGGTGCTCTGTGATGTAATTCACCACTGTAATTAGGCCTCCAGGCCTGTTGTGGTGCAAAAAAAAAATGTTAAAAATGTTAAAATGTTAAAATAAAGACATAATTTTTAATGTTACTTTAACATAACCTTTCTTTAAGGTATATTTGTATACTTGTACGCACCAATGATTTGTGTTTTATTGGATTCTACTTTCAGTAAATAAATATTCTATTCACATTACAAATGGTACTTATATACAATGCAAAGCACTTTATGGAGCGAAGAAGCTAATTTATGTTTGCATAAATTACTTCCTGTCTTACTAAATATTGAATCTTCTTACCTTTCTTTACTAATTTATTACGTTTAATCTGCTAACATTACATTCGTTTCGAATTTAGATTTGTTGGAACAAACAATGGAAATAATGACTTTTCAGTGATATAAAATCGCCTTGTTAATGACGGGTTTTTAACTCAATAGAATGGAATTGGGCAAACTCTAATTTGATTCTCCATAACTCACATTAATTTAATTGAATCTGTGCAAAAAAAAATCTTACTCACGGTCATCACTTCAGTTGCATATGCAACCTGGGCAGAGCTCTTCAGTCTTATAATCAGCGCCTAGAACACTGTGTTCTAGATAAGTGGGAATTCGAGAGACAGATTTTAGACTTGATGTATCTTTATAAAGTAATCGATTGTAATGTTGATACTACATTTAGTTTAGAGAATGTACCCCTGAATGTCCCCAGAGGGCGAATGAGATCGTACACTGCATTTTATCTTCCAACCTTAAATAATAATATGGCTCATTTTAATGTATTCTCATGTATGTTAAGATGTGTGGTAAAACGATATATGATAGGTGCACAAATGTCGAGATCCGTGAACTGTGTAAATCTGAGATATGCTTTATCGACAGAATCAAGAAAAACGGCTCAAAGAATCTACGATGTGAATGTTGATGGATGCAAAAAAGAGCAAGACCAAAAAAGATATCGCACGAGCAAGTCCTTCAAATACTTGAAGATGGACATGTCAAGAGTAGGAATAATCGGCGTGCGTGCATGAGAAGATGTATGAATGTAGAGAAAGCGAGGTATGTATGCAAAGACAGAATGATGTGGCATTCTACCTTCTCTGCCGACCCGTTCGAAGAAACGATGTGACAGTTTTTTTGTTTGTTTTGAGAGATTTTCATCATTTACATCGAGACTCTTAAGATGCTGTATCGAAATTTTGAGACCATCAGTACGATTTTAAATACTCTCTAGGGAGAAGAAAATCTGTTTCTAGCACGTTATTTATAAAGTAACTTCAAAACCTGACGAATACAATATCATGTTTTATAATATAATTATAATAATAATAAATTTCGATAATTTTTAAAGTGTAGTTTTCGTGAGTAATCACTTCAAGGGCGCTGTAAGATATAATTTTAAAAAAATAAGGTCTATCTACAGGCTGACTCTTACTTGTAAATTGTTTTCATCGATTGGCTTACAAAAAAAGTATATTTGGGTATCACCAGCATAACAATGAGCCCATAATCCGCAATATTTAATTATTTTTTCCACATCTTTTGTATATAGGAGATACAACAATGGCCCTAAAACCGATCCTTGCGGTACTCCTATTGTTACTGGGTGTATTGGAGATCTAGCATTTTGAAATGCAACCTCATACAATAGTTATTAAAATAAACCTCATAATAAAGTAATGAAAATAAACGTAGAATTTTAGAAACTGAATCCTTTGTTGATTTAAGAAGATTTTCCTCATATGTTAATGTATGACTTTTGCGATCTATGTATGTTTGGTGATATAATAGACTACTAAAGTTGAAATAACTTAGTAAGATTGTTTTGTTTTATTCGAATTTCGTAAATTAATTTCATTCGACTTGTGAGATGATGTGATTTATTAACTAAATGCACATTTTTTTCATACGAATTCTCTAATAAAAGTCTCGAAAATCTCCGAGACTCAAAGTCCGAGTCCGACTTTAATCTTGAAACTCAAATAAGTATTGAAGCCCAATTTGTAACACACAGTAGAGTCAACGCTCGAGCATGGGCATGACACCAAAAAAAAAAAAAAACGAATGGAAAAACCGGTATCTTAATTTGATTTTATTTAAACAGGACACAATCATTTCATAATAATTAGATTTCTTTCTAAATGAAGGAAAATGAAACGTTTTCTTGAACAAACGTGAAATTATAACATCAGTTTATTTCAATAAATGAAAATTAATGATAATATTCAACAAATTTATAAATCGTTTATTTAGTTTCCAGACAATTACGCTAATGATCGCATGCACGACATGGAAAAATAATCGTTTTGTAATATCGTTAAATGATGCCTTAATTTGTTTAATGTATTTTTATATTCAAATACTCGAATTATTTGCTTTTGAAAAGAATTTAGTACGGTTTCAGTTGGTTGGTGAAAATTATTAATGGAAGTTCGTTTTAATTTATTTTGGAAATAAAATATGGGTGCAGCATGCCTACTTTAAAAGGCATTGGGTTCTCGACGACCTGGACGTCCGCCAATGACTGTTCATCGGTAGTCTACGGGACACGAACCTGACTTAAGAGGACGCACAGGAGCTGGCGGCCGACATATGTACATAGAAATTCATTGTAGGCATCGTATTCTCTAACTAGAGAGCGGACATGGATTAATGCTGATAATCTAGTGTTACCAACACAAGCGAAAATCGGAAGATTTAAATAGATTCAGATGGCCAAAATTGCCAACCTCCAGAATTACTATCTCCTCAAAGACCATGAGTGGGGAGAGGGAAATGGCCAGTATTGCAGATTTTTAGATTCACTTTCCAAATAAAAGCCGTAATGATTTCAAAGTCTAGCTGTTTGGCTTTTTTATGAGTTAGAGAAGAAGGAGGAATTGTGAATGGGTATTAAGAGGATGTTTTTAGATTAAGAACGAAAAGGTTAACCATGAACTGATAAGCAATGATTTTTTTCACGTAGGTATATTTGAGCGTGAGGACTATGAAGTATAATTAACAGAAGTGCTGGGAGTGATAGTCTCTCCGCTGTCTAATTTTGAGCCATTTCAATTGCTTACGATACTTAGAAATGTGGTTATGTTTCCCAAGACCAAAAATAAACCTTGTGCATGTTTTCTGAAGTCATTTAATTTTATCAAGTTGCTCACAGCTTAAATCAGTAATGGAAACATCAGCGTAATCTAGAATTGATAACAGTTATGCTTGTACGAGAGAGCATTTAGTATTGATGGGTAAGAACTTTTTCAACCTTCTAAATGAGTGTAGACTGAAAAATATTTTTCGGCTTAATTTATCACTATGAGCTCACCAGCATAGATGTTCATCCATTAACACTCCTAGAATTTTTATAGATTTATTGTAATGGATATTAGTACCATCGACATTAAGAGGATTAAAAGAAGATATGTCTCACTTACTAAGCAATGTTAGACTACTTGCCAACATAATTTGTGTTTTAGATGGGTTTATTGGTAAATAAACTTAATTTATTTGTTTAAAATAATTTTGTAGCGATTTTCATTTTTTACCAATGTTTCTGATGAAGTTAAATGCCAGTTAATAAAAAAATAAATGTATAAAATGAAAACCTTACAATTACCTCTGTATATTTCTTACACTGAATCAATTACATCAAACATTAAATGATGTATACATTTCATTCCAGAAATTTTCTTTTAACAGACAACTTTGCGTAAATTCAAAGAAATCATTATCCTTAAATACCATTGAGACTCGTTTGAAGAAATTTCTTCAGGAAGTGAAAAAACGTTAGCGTAGAGCCTTATTTCTTCAAGACTTCAATGTTCTTTTCAAAAAGATTAAATTATTTATTTCAACCCTCAAACCATTCCATTTTCTTCGTAAGGCATTAATTCGGCATCCGTGATCACTTTATACCCCAAATTTTATGAAAAGGAAATATTGGAGGTGGAAAAGTACATGCAAGCTTTTGCCAGACGAAAGGAAAAACCGGAAAGATTCTTTTAAAGGTTACAGAAGTTTTCATGTTTTGAATATGTTTTTCACACCGATAACTGAAATACTGACATTTCTGTAAGCACCGCTTTAGACTCCTCTGAACGTGGGCATGAGTAAGAGAACGCTATATGAAAAGCATCCGTAAGGTTTGTATTTTTTTATGTTTTTGCATGTTCGCTTGTTTTAGTTTTTTTACTTATTATTTTTAACAGTTATTTTGAATTAACTGCGTAAGATATTTTATAGGTAAAATTTTGATATGAATTAATAAAACAATTAGTTTTTAGACCACTTCTTATAAATTATTATGAAAAACAAAAGTTTTTTATAAGTGTTACACGATTTAATTATATTACACTATTAGTTTCTACTATAGTTTCAGGAGAGAACTACTGCCATCGACGGGTGATAGAAAACTAATAAATTATTTACATAATATTGTTCACAGAATCATCATTAAGTTATGTTTTAGATGCTCGTCACATAATAAATTCACATCTTTATGTCCATTTTTTTTGTATTTTCTGCTTATTTTGCTATAATAATACATTAGCATGATGGTTGATGAAGTGGTCTTTTCAGTATTTTTTAACACTCTTGTATAAAGATTTAATGAGTAAATACATAACTGTTTGAAAAATGAAGTGTTTTGAAGTAAATTCCCTGATTCACTTTATTTAAAAACACTACTAGTTTCATAAAGCACAGATGTTCTCATCTACATTATGTTATGAACTGTCAAATTATTTTATTTTATTTTATTTTATTTGATTTTATTTTATTTTATTTTATTTTATTTTATTTTATTTTATTTTATTTTATTTTATTTTATCTTATTTTATTTTATTTTATTTTATTTTATTTTATTTTATTTTATTTTATTTTATTTTATTTTATTTTATTTTATTTTATTTTTTTTTATTTTATTTTATTTTATTTTATTTTATTTTATTTTATTTTATTTTATTTTATTTTATTTTATTTTATTTTATTTTATTTTTTTTTTTTTATTTTATTTTATTTTATTTTATTTTATTTTATTTTATTTTATTTTATTTTATTTTATTTTATTTTATTTTATTTTATTTTATTTTATTTTATTTTATTTTATTTTATTTTATTTTATTTTATTTTATTTTATTTTATTTTATTTTATTTTATTTTATTTTATTTTATTTTATTTTATTTTATTTTATTTTATTTTATTTTATTTTATTTTTATTGATTAAGGAAGAGAAAGGAGACGTTTCTTCAGACGTGATTTAAACAGAGATACTGTAGTAACATTTTTGATAGTGGATGGAAGATGATAATTTATGTGATGTTATAAACTGTTTATAGCATCACCTGTAGATGGCAAGATCTGCTCTCTCTAAAACTTGTAGTATTTTTAAATAATTTCATACGTTTTAAGAACAAAGCGTTTTGTTAATTACATATTTTATAATGTCATTCCACAAAGTTAATGCAGATTCAATCAGTGTGGAAAAAACTATCTACCATACGCATTTGAATCAAAACAACTGTGACAAAGTTTAACAAAAGCATGGCATAGCAAGTTGTTCCATCATGCAGAAAATTGTATTATTTATTTATTTAAATTTTTTATTCCAGTAAAATGGCTATAAAGTGCAGAGCCAATTCTACCATATAAACATATAAACATGAACATAAATATAAATTTAAACAAAAATATAACAATAAACATAAATATAAACATAAAATAAAATTTTATATTGCAGCACTTATGGTGGTCTTAACATATCGCGCCATCGCCATCGCTTGAACAACGGTGATTGGATCCACTCTGCAGTGGCTTGGAGAATTTCGTTATTAGACTTTTTTAGGCGTTCCCATAGGCTCCAGGCTCTTTGGCGAAGCAGGGCAGCGAAGGTGTTTATTCGTCCAGCTGTAAACATTTCAGAGGCACTGCAGTACCTAGGCAATCCGAATAATTGTCGGTATGAGTTGTTATACGTGATCCTTAATTTATTCCACGCTCCTTGCGTATAGTTGTTCCAAAGTTCCGCTGTATACATGGACGTCAAATACGAAGTAAATATGATTTTCTTCACTTCGTTACTGCATTGAAAGAAGCGTCTCGCTAGCATAGAGGCATTAGATTCAAGTGATTGAGTTCTTGAAATAAATTTTATTTAGATAATATTTTGGTTTTATTATGAATACTAAAATGTCAATTTTTTATAACGATAGTTTATGATCCATAAACTGTTTCCTTTTTCTAAAAGCGGTAATATTCTTGCTTGTTTAACTGTATGTAATCATAATGATTTATTTAAACCTTTTAAGAATGTTTTATTAATGTAAAAAGATTAATTTTCTTTTGAAATAAATATAATCTTGTAACCAAATGAATGTTCTACTCTTTTAAGCTTTAGCATACTGTGTGAATAAACTTCTTTAAGTCACTGTGCGGTAACCTGAGGTTAGGAAATAATGGCCTGATAATCACTGTCTTTACATCCTATTAAAAACGTAGCAAATATGTGTATTCAGAAAGATTACACCACTTTCTCTCAAATGAATGATTTATATATGCCGTATTTTTCTCAGGGACTTCGATAATTTGTCATATTTTTGGATCGTAATGGACGTAATTGTTAATTTTAAGTTATATAAAAGTCTTTTTTTTTTCTTATATCTTAAGGTTTATTCGAAGATTATCATAAACTTAGTGCACATATTATATATAATTTTATGACAAGTAGTTGCTGAGATATTAATTAATTAATTTTAATTTGCAAAGCCGGATACAAAACAGAAACGGGCGGATTAAACTGCGCGCTTACAATAATTGGAATATTTACATCTGAATATTCTGTTTATATGCAGTAATATAAAATAATACGCCCCTTTCAAAAGCCAACTGCAAATTTATCGTAATTAATTTTACACTGATTTGTTTGTTTGTTTCTCATTAAAATAATTTTCTTTTATGAGGATTCACATTAGCTTGCTAGCTAAGTGTTTTTTTTTATTCTTCATGGCAACACTAAAATTATTTAACAATATTTTCGGAATTAAAGAAAAACTGAATTTTACGCTTTATGGAGTTATAAAACTGAGTATGTCGATTCATGATTGCCAAAACATTGTAACTGATTAAAAGAAAATTTAAAGGGAGATTATTTTGTCTTTTTTATTATTAAGTACCTAACGTGCTTCAAGAATCATCCGTGATTTTTCTTGTGCTTTGTTTTAATTATAATTATTAATTTTCAATTTTGTTTTTTAGTTTTATAGACTAAGAACCTAAAAAAACCCATAAAAAAGACAAAATTTAGGTAGATTGTAAAAATGCAAATATTTACTTGAAAAAAAAATAATAAAAAATTACGTACGTAAAGCATATTATGAGAACTTTTCCTTTAATATTTTTAATCAAATGAAAACGAGGGTTATTTTCACTAAGAAAGTGTTTAAAACTCGTTAAATTATTTTAAAAGATACCACAGTGTAACAGAAGAGGTTAAATGGTTTTAATAGGGTAATAAATTTTTTCTTCGCCTCTTTAATGTAATTAAAAACCTTTAGAAACTTCAATGCAGTAGGTGACTATCGTAAAATTATTTATACTATAACGAAATGTTTTAAGTAAAATAAGCAATATTAAGAGAGTTTCTAATTGTTTAAATATTTCATTCTCAAATGCTTATTTCATAATAAACTGACAGCTTTGAAGGGATAACTAAAGCCACATAAAATAAAAAAAATGGTAAAAAAACTAATTAATATGTGGTGAAGAAGATAAAAAATACAGTTTTGTGTATAAAATAACACCAGAACCCTGGACGAGTGTTTTCATCTCAATGGCTGCTCTTAGGCAAATATTTTGAATAAAAAAATCGAGTAAAAATAAATCCGCCTCTTTATTTAGTGGTTGGCGCATTCGCCTACCATTCTTGAGGTCACGGATTCGATTTTTTTTAAGGTGGAATTACAATATTTCATTTAATGGTTTATATAATATGCAATATTTCATTGTTCCTGGACTGGCAACTGAAGCGTAGGACTGATTACTTTTTCTTAATGTAACAGATAATGGAACATCACTAAATTTGTTTTACTAATACAATGCCCTTTGCACCAATGGGTACGAAAAAATGTGATGATAATGACGAATATTTTTGAAGGCATTGTGTTTTTTTTACTTTAAAAGGGGGGGTATCATTAAGAATAACGTTATCTGTTGACGTACGAGAAAATAAGAAGTATATGGACATATTCTAGTTAAATTAATACAGAATTTCTTAATTTTATAAAAACATCGCGAGTGGTATACTCGTATAATGCTATTTTAAATCGACTTAATTTACTCGGAAATTAATATTCTGACGTTGCGTATTTGTATAACATAAAATATTGTTTATATAAATCAACTCGTTTTAATTATTTCAAAGATGGTGCACGGAAACTTACATTTGTTAAGCTAAAGTTATGTATCTTTATTATATTTTATAATCTTTATTGACTTTCTCTTTACTTTTTTTCTAGTTATTGTATATTCTTAAGAATATATATTATGTGATTTTTGGATTCTTATATTTTTTTTTAAATAACAGTTTTTATTATTTATATTTAAACCATTAAATTTGTTGTCAAACGTTTTACTAAATGTTTTTAAATTTTTTGTATATAACCACTTACCGACTTTCTTATGTCTACCGGTTTAGAGACGTACCCGTCTCTTCGTTACACCAATTACAATTACACCAATGAAACCAACATGCAAACCAAAATGCAAAATCCACTATGCACAGTGCATCTTTGTCATAATCAGTGCATGTGCTTATTAAAATGCATGTCGAGTTAGTTTTATATTTTTGTGCAACAACTATGGTGAAGGTGTATAGTGGGTTTTGGATGTTGGTTTAATTGGTGTCCTGGCGAAGAGACGGGTACATCTCAAAACCGGTAGGCATTGATAAGTCGGTTAGTTGTTAAATACAAATATTCAATAACATTTAGTTGAGTTAAATTCAATTAAAATCGCAATATCTGAAATGAAAAAATTAAAATCATTTTTTGTCAAAAAACCAACGATCTTTAAAATGGTTTTGGGTATATGGAAGGATGTTTTACCAGTTCTGGGCTGGCACCTGAAGTTTAAGACTATAATTTTACTTTTTTTTTAGCAAATATGATTCAGATACCGCCGCAGTGCTGTACGGATATTGAAATGAATTTGAGTTACTTATTTAATAAATGTAGCACTTTATTTTGAGTTACGTAAGTATACAATATGGATATTTTTAAAACTTCCGTATATGGCTTTATGACCACTTACAATTACATTTATATGAACGCTGCCGTATACCCATATATGTGTTTTATTGTGTTAGAATTGTGATTATACGAAATCTCGAATAGGAAAACAAACCTTGAACTGGAGTAAAGATATTCATGTAGAGGCAATCTTCACTCTGCTCCGTTAGGAATGGAAGTAGCCTTTTAAGGTACTCCAGTCTTCCCTTGGGCATCCTGCCAAGGGCCGCTGTCTCGTTCGCTATATCGGGAAGTTTCTGTGGACAGGCTGGGCCTGCAGCCTCCAGCGTCTTCACTCCGTCCCAGGGGGAGGGGGTCCTCGTTGGACTAAACCTGAAATACACCCTGATTAAAACGAATTGCGTTATTAAAACGAATATTTTACTCGGCAGATTTTCTTCGCTAGTTTTTCCAGTTTTTTTTTTTTAATATCATAAATGTTTTCACTAAATAGCGAACATAAAAAAAATCACGTATTTAATGAAAATAAGAAAAAAAACACTTTCAAATGAATAACCACAAAACTTATGATTAAAATATTTAAAAAAAAATATATTACGCGAGATGTAAAAAACACTCATTTTATTTTATTTCATTTAAAAGCCAACAGACATTTATAAATTTATAAGATACAATTACATTAAAAATACAAATCATAACGTCCAATTAGAGGCTTCTACATTATATTGCTATTGTAAATGTTGTCACATAAAAATAATGCAAAACATAAAATAATTAATGATACACAACTTAAAATATTACTAGAAATGTACATATTTTTTTATCTTTTTTTTTTCATACAGTTATTATTCAATAAAATTTACGCATGATTACAATATTTATACATTATAAAGAAAACAAAGTTTTTCAAATATATTTTGTCCCGATAAACTATTTATTAATAGTTTGTCATCGGGTGCTCATACATTAGTTTTAATTAATAATCAAACAAAAATAGTACAGACATTATTATGTCTAAAAGTATACGTATAAAATAATTTACATATGTTATTTTGTTTTGATGCTTTGAAATATAGTATTAAGAAGAAAAAAACTCAACAAAACCAGATAAAAATAGTTCGAAGAAATAATTTTTTTTTGAGTAAGAAAATAGAGTAAAATAAACCAATTAAAATTAAAGAATCGCAATTTACTTGAATATACTCGTATTTTAAATATAAGAAAAAAAAACACATTTATAAAAAGTGTGTGCTCATAAATATAATCAAAACAAGATCAAAGATAAAACAAAGTAAATCGAAAATTTCAATTCATATCTACAGAAGAAAAAAAAATGTAATACATAATATTACAAATATATGTACATTTAAATATTGGTCACACGGTTGCACATTATAATATTTTAAAAAACTATACTTGACCATACAGTGTACATTTATTATGTGCCTTAATACAGAACTGTACATAACCTGCATAATATAGGTTGCGGATTCAAGGCGCAACACAATAACTTGATTTTTTTTTGGAAATTTTACTTTTAAAGGAAGTTAAAGATATTATATCAATATCAATACATTTTAATTTCTGACTACCTTTATTTTAGATTCTATTCACAAATGAATTTCAAAAATATCTAGTGGAACATTAAAATAATTTAAATAGAGATCATGTTCACCTCGTAAGCAAATAGTCGGTGGGTTGCAGGACGATGCCTAAAGAACTTTGCCTTACACCCGGCAGTTCCAAATTTAATTCCCGTATCAAATAAATGCTTTAAGCCTGGTTTTTTACGCTTACTTATATTCAACCTCTTCGATTGTTTTTTTTTTTTAAATATTATTATTTAAAACAAAAAATTAATACAATTTCTTACCTGTTAATTCCAATTGGTGGCGTGGCATAGGGTACTCCGAGGTACACTTCAACCGGTTTCAGAAACTTGTGCTGGTCCATCGGTAGAATTATCCCTTGCAATTTCCCATACCGGGTAGAAATCACCCTGGTTCTTAACATAGAGTTCCTACCACCCTTAATATTATACAAATTACCACCCACGTTTCGCGTCATTATCGACAATGAAAAAATGAACAAAATTAAGAATTTACAAAAATCACGTAAGCAATTCTTATTTATTAACTTAACCGTATTGAACGGGACACTTACACCAAAAATAGAGTTGGTCTCAGCCATTTTTCAAATGGTTTTTCACATTTTAAACTTCACTATTAAAATTACACTACATGCAATTTTACTGCACATTTTGTCAAAAGGTTTTCACCTGTATGTAAACGCTTTTATTTTTTATTTATATCTTCTTTATTTTTTCCCTCCCCGAAACACATCTGAAACAAGAGAATAAATAAATTATTAGTTTTTTTCCTAATTTTCATGAAAATTTATTTTTCTTCTTTATTATATTGTTCAATTAGAAAGTTCATTGGTTTTTTTAATTATTTTATTTGTTTTTAGACTATAAAACTTAGGATTTTTTTTTTGTGTAATTAATTTTCTGACAAAAAATACCGAGTCAGTACCATGCAAAAGAACTGATAAAAGGCTACTCGCAAAGGTTTGCTTTCAACCTAATAAAGCTCAGCCAAAATCAAGTGAGGGTTATCACTAGAGCCCTTACAGGGCACTGCAGATTGATCCAACACCTTGCTAGAATGCACCTTGTCGAAGTTTCTTTTTCATTCTGGGGCGCAGATAAAGAAAAACCTATACACATTATATGCGAATGTAATAATTATTTTTTTATCATAAAAGAAGCCTCATCCTCGGGAGACTACAGTTGTTGTATTTATTGTAAAAAGAAAATTATCATATTAAGCCTGTTATAAGAGTAAAATAAAAAAAGGTTTTGAGTTTGTAAATTGGAGCAAATCATGGGTTGTCTCCAATGAAATACCAGCACACTTTATTTACCTGATAAAATTACTTAACAATAAAAACTCAGCAATTGTGAATTTTAACAATGAACTATCAGATAACCTCCTAGTTCAAAAAAGCCTTAGACAAGGTTGCATTTTGTTTTCAGTTTTGTTTGATATATATTATGGTGAATATATTATTTGAAAGGCTCTTAACGACTTGACAAGTAGGTTCACAATTGGGGGAAATAAGTTATCCAACCTGAAATATGCTGATGATACCACACTTATTGCATAGTCTGAGATTATAATGAAAGAACTAATTGACCAAATACATGCTGCTCGTTAATATCTAGGACTCTAGAAAGAGTCGACAATTTTATTTATCCAGGTTCTCTCATGAGCGATGATGGTAGGTGTGAAGGTGAAATACGGTGACGTATTGGTATTGCCAAAGTGCTATGAGTCAGCTGGTGAAGATTTAAAAGAATTGCAGTATAACCATCAAAACCAAAAAGAGACTGGTGAAAGCCTTGGTTTTTTCAGTGTTCATGTACAGTGTGGAGTGTTGGACACTGAGGGAATCTGAAAATAAAAACGTAGAAGCTTTCAAAATGTGGTATTGGCGGAAAATGCTGCAGATTTTGTGAATGGCCAGACGTACGGATGCATCTGTACTCCAGGAACTGGACATAAGTAAAATACTAACATCCATGTGCGAGAAAAGAATCTTGCAGTTTTTTCGACATATTTCCAGGGGGTCTGATAATCTGGAAAAAACTATTTCCCTGGGAAGTGTCACAGGCACAAAGTCGCGTGGACGTCCACCGACAAGATGGAGTGGCATAGTCACTGAATTACCAGAATCATCACTGACAAATGCCTATAGAAGAGCACAAGACTGTGACAGATAGAGGCAGACTGTCCACAGACGAGTCAGGCATTATCACCATCCTCAGATATGAGGCACGGATTGAGGAGAGAAGAGTAAATTGCAACATTGTTCGTTTAAATGTAATGTTGTCAACGGTTTTTCAAGGTGGATTATGTCATTAGCACTTCGATTATAATATCTTAAGTAGATTGTATATATTTTTTAAATAAGTGATTGAATTGCACAGAATTGTCTAAATTTAAATTAGATTGATATAATCTCAATTATTTTTAACCATAATAATTCATTTTATAATAATTTATTTGACTTGTAGTGGTAGACCGCAACTTTGGTCCTTCAAGCCGGATATTTTTACTAGGCCTTAGAGCCAAATATTTCATTGGCCGTTCGTCGGGTTTTTAAAGTGAGTATTTTTTTTCATTTATTAAAACTTAAACTAAGGATTGAAGCCAGTTGTTCGTATGTAAGTCAGTGTGAAGTTGATCCGAGCACCCAATCCAAGATACGTCAATAAAGCTGAGAGTCACGTAAACCCGCGAGTAAAAACCACCCCTTGGGTGAGTAATTTGCGTAAATTTGTATTCCATTCCTGCTAAACATGCTCCGACACTAAGGAAAGATAGTAAGGGAGATATTACAACCTTTTAGCTTTTTACGCCTTCAAGATACATTCTTGATAATTGGATTTACTGGAAACAGTGATTTAGTTTGTTTCTTGATACACTCTGACGTTTTAATTAGAGTATTGTCATATTTTGAAAAGATAAATTACAGTTTTTAAATTTTTAAACAAGCGATTTCAGTGAAAACATCCAGAGACTATCACACTCTTTCACTTTCACTTCAAGAGCCTTGTACAGTTAACAAATATTCCAGCACGTCTTGAAGCTACAGAGCACATGCATAGTTAGAATTGTAGTTCCTGGTTTCCAATTATGATCTTTATACATTATAAAAGACAGGAGCTAGATTACAGCTCGTCATAACGTACATTCTACTCAATGTTATTCATAGTCCTAACGCGGCATGTCATGTGGGTAAGATGCATCCGGCTGAACCAATACACCTACTAGGCAACGCTTGAAAACAATATTTCCTTTTTTTTACTTCTTTTTTTACCAGTTACTTGATTCTACAATGTTTTGAGGATGTACAAATGTTTGCAGACTGGCTGGGTTTTCTCCCTCGGGAGTTATTCAGATCCGAATTTGTCGCAACTTAAGTTATCTTTATATATTAAAGATAATATATATTTATATATTTAAGATACTTTATATATTTAGATCAATTTTTTAACAACAACAAACCATTAGGTTGTTTCTCCGTAAGGGTAGGCAGAAAAGATAGATCACCTCATCACTCTATATTTGCATACAGATCTTGTTTCTTCTACATTCATACATCTTCTAATGCACGCTCGCCGATTATTCTGACTTTTAACATGTCCGTCTTCAAGTATTTGTTGGGTTCGGACATGCCATGTCTTTCTCAGTCTTCCTCTATTTCTGCATCCATCAACATTCGTTTTGTCAATATTCTTAGCCATCCTTTCGCTTTCATTCGCTCTACATGCCCAAACCAGCGCAAAGCTCTTTTCTTGATTTTGTAAATAATGCCTTGCAAAATTTACGGATCTCAACATTTGTGCATCTATCGTTCATAGTTTTACCACACATTAACCTGAAAGGTCACATTTTGACAGCATTCAGCCTACTTTCATCCCTGGTTTTCCATTTCCAAGTCCATTATTTGCTCCCATACATCAAGGTCGGCACCTGGACTTCATTGTGAACTGCTATGTTTTATAATCAAACATTTATTTACCAAGGTTGATTTAAGTGCACCGTCTTTTTTATTATTATTATTTAGTCTTAAAATAGTACAAACACAATAAATGAATGTCCTCATATTAACTTTTAACTAATTATTATTGAAACATAAACCAATTATTAACATTTCTTAACAATAAAAGTAAACTAAAAAATAAAACTTCTATAAAGCTTACGAGAATAATATTATTTTAAAAAACTAACTTTATGATAATCATATGTTTTTTTTAACTGACATTTAAATGAAATAATTATTTTTTTGCTCTTTTATTCTAATGGTATTTCCTTATAATATTACTGTACAGCTCAGTGCATCAACGAGTTCTGTGTATTTGTTTTCTTACGAAATTGTAGTTTTACTTCATGTTTATTTCTTGTTTCATATCCGTGTTCGCATTGATTACCATTCACTCTGTTCCCAACACTCACTCTCTTTTCAATATCTCCATCAGTCATTCCATCCCTGGTAAACATACTTCACAGGTACACAAATTCCTTGACTTGTTTAACTCCATTCACAGTGATTTCACATTAAGTCATACTTTCATTTCTTTCAAAAACTATCACATTAAAATTATCGACATTCATCAGCAAATCACTCCCCTTGCCTTCATCGTTGGCCTTTATTACCAAACAAGAATAATTTCATGTGAATAAATACAACATAAATGTTTTCTAGAGATTTCTTATCAACTTCTCAATAAAATCAATACGAGGAAGTTTTTCCTTATTGCGTTGTAGAGAAGGCAGAATAAACATTTTGCGTTAGTTGAAAAACATTTTGTATCAAGTTGACGCAAATCTTTCAAAAATGCTAAAGTTTTCCTATCTCCGCGATACGAAAGAAACCAACTCTTTCCTTTTCAGGAGAAAAGTGTGGAAAAACAGAATAAGAAATAAGAGATTGTGTTCTCAACGAAACTTTTGTTTTTCTTTTCTTTGCAAAACTGCCTGCCTCCCAGACGGTTAATACGAATTTAAAGTGTATCCGCAGATTTTTCTAAATTTAGGGACACAGTTTACATATTTCAAAACTTATTTTTCTAATAAAAGCTCTAAAAACAACACGCACCTCAAGTAAATTAGTGTAAAAAAAGTTGTTTCACCTGGAAAAAATATTTTCATCTCTAACGCTTGGAATACTAACTTTGAAATAAAATATTTGCTTTAATAAAATCAAACAAATAACTTCGGTTTTTAAATATTTAATCACATTAGGTAAAATGTTTGACGACATAGTTAAAACTTTTTATATTTATTTTATATTTTCTTTTACAATGCATTTTATATTTTTTTAAAAACCAAGTACATTTTTCGGAACTTTTATTTAGGTCGGTATAAGAAGCTTTGTCTTAAATTTTTTGGGCAAAAATAAGGCCATGTATTATATACAGCGCTTCCCTTATCCAGAAGTAATGACTTTTCCTGCGCGAGACATAAATCTCAAAGCTCTTATTAAATTGTGAGGTTTCCTTCAAGCGAGCTTTATTTAACACGCTTTGTTCCTAGGACTCGTAGGAAATGGATTATTTTAGGAAATTATTATCAACTAAATCTCTGCACGTGGTTGTGTCAGCCTTAATCCTGAAATCTACGATAAGTGCTGAAAACTTTACCAAAACGAAGCTTTTAATAAATAAAAATGAAGATTTTATTTTTCTTACGCAAGCAGATAATTTTTTTTGAGAATGAAATATAAAGTACATCAATATGAAAATGAATGATATCGAAACTTTCTTACTACGATTTGGGTGAACTTTTCCATTATTAAACATTAAAAAAATATATTTTACACATTTTGGATTCGTGTATTTAATTCAAGGGTCGATTGGTTCCATTTTTTGAAATCCGGTGGGCCATGTTTTGAGCTTCACAATTCTGACGTAACTTTTTTTTCCGGACAGCAAGTCAAAAAAGCAGAAAAGAAACAGTATTAACCTGAAAAGTACTCAGGTCGAGAATTGCCAAATGGTTATTAATTTGCATTGTAAATATTTTTAAATATGTGCCTGTGTATTTATTATTGCAGGGTTACTCCAATTTATTTTTCCAATAAACTGAAAGTACGTGTGTGTGTTTATTTTTTTATTTATTCATTAATTTTATTCACAATATACTTATGTTACATTTATTGAGACATAAATTCCAGCTCCATGGAACCAAAGTCCGGTGTTGAAATTGTTTGTTTGTCCGTCACATCTCCGAAACGGCGAGTCTTGGCGGCCTGAAATTTGGACACGTCATTTTAGATGCAATTTCAAGGTTAACGTTGCCTTTTTTGAGTAAAATTTTAATCAACCTCCACACAAAGACTCAAACTTTATATTGATGCTTAGTGTGGCTCCAACATATTGCCTTTAATCAATTGTCATTATCAACAGTAAACATACTTTAATTCACAAGTTTATCTCCTAAATTGAGAATAAATAGTATTTGAAGTAAATATGATGTTATAAGGAAAGTTTTTAAGCAACATAATTACACGTGTCGGGACAATACATGCCAAAAATCCATGTAAATCATAAAAAAATATTCGAAATCAATTACCTGTGAAAACTGTCTCCTTTAACACCTTTGACGACTACTGCTGCAACCAGATATACTGCAAGTCGTTTTTTTATTTAATTAAACGTCAATATCCAAGTTATTTACAAACAAAGCCAAGCACAGAGACAAAAACATCTGACAGAACCTTTATATGTTTGTTGTCAAACAAAACACAATGGCCACTAATTATTTGCCAACCAACATCGCTTGCGTTCTATGAAATTTAGTGATAGAGCTTCTCTATAGGTTACGCATTATTGCTCTAAGATGTTATTATTTGTATTTTAATGAATACAATATTGGGGAATAAACGTGTGTTACCTGATCGTTTAATATTATTTTATCGGGGCAATTTTTTTAGACGGTGTTATTCCTCTTACTCTTACTTTATTATACCCATAATAAATTATATAAAATCATGATTTACAACCCCTATTTGCATTTGTTTATAATTATTAATTTGTGAAGTCAATATGCAAGGTTTTACTGTTCGTTATTTTTTATTCTATTTTCATTATATACTTAACACAGTGTTTTGGCCTTAAAGTTAGAGATACGTTTTTATTTTGTTGTTATATGTATAGTTGTATGAATAAATTGAAAAAAATAACGATCAGATCGTAGAAGGAATTATTTTTTTTAATACCGTATACCCCAAAAAAACTTTTTTCTGTGACTTGTTGGAGGGGATCGTAATTAATAATTACTTATAATTAGAACAACGTGTTATGTTAAAACAAATGATTAATGTCAGTATCATCCTGGGTGGAGACAAGTTAGTATTAAATCTTCTAATTTATACAGCCAAATTGAGATTTATTTACATCCTATGTGGAGACACGTTAGTATGAAATCCTCAAACAGCAAACTTAAGGGGCAATGTGGTCCTGGCAAAGGGCAAATAAATTTGCTGCGCAACGTAAGAGGCGGGACCGGAACGATATGCGTAGAGAAGTTGTTTCGGGCAGCGCACGACAGAGAGGCCTACAAGAAGTGATTGCCTGCGTCGAGGACACCAGATATAGCACACAAAAATGTAGTTGATATCTTAATCAAAAAAGTATAATTAAAATTTTAAAATAATGAAACAAACGTAAACGATAATAATTAAGATGTACGACAGTGCAAATCGTTTTTATCTCTTTTGGAATTTGTATTCGAATAATTAAAATAAAATATTGTTATGACTATCACACTGATTCAGTGTGTAGTTGATCCGGCGCGTATCGTTTATATAAGTATTGCAGAGGCAGAATTGAAGAGAATTCTTTTTAAAAATATTAATTTTTATTTCATAATTCTATTATTATTATACCATTTTATTAAATATTTATTTTATTTTTATTCCTTACTTTACTTTATTCGGATTTTATTCTCACGTAGTTTGGACTTGCGTCTCAATAAATAAATTAAAAAGTTATTAAAAGATTTTATGACAAATTACATTGTTTTTCTTAAATTTCAAAAATTAATAATTAATTTATTTCTTCATATAATCACTTTGCAAAGCGCCCTTGAGGTATTATATTACGAAAATGGCGTTATGTAAGTTATTCATAATAATAATATTAAAAGGATTTAGACAAATATTAAAACAACATAAGGAAAATCCATGAACCTTACTAAATAAAGAACAGCCGCTTGCGCTATGTAGAGAAAATCATTCTTCATTAAAATAAATATTTTTGAAACAAGCGTCCCGCGGGGATTTCTGAATATTTCAATTACCAATATTAATTAATCTGTTTTTATCATTTGAGGCTTTATTCAAGATAAACCATCTGGTGTTCGTTAATGCTAAGAACGTTGAAGCTCAGAATGCTAGTCTGGCACTTCCGGAAAACTCATTTCCGGAAAATCTAAATTAATTTAAAACACTTTGAATCCGGGCGAACGATTTACGGGAAAATGTCTTCGTACTTAGCAAGAAACTTTTGAATGGATAAATGAGATACCCAGAGCAATACAATACAAAATTTAAATGGTGCAAAAATCGTTGTTAGGGAATTAATAAATTATAATGAGGTCTAATTTATTTGATTTTAAAAATCGTATTGTTAAAACAGCTCTTTTATGACAGATATTTAACAACTACTCAAAATTGTTTAAATTTATTGTTTTATTGTTTTTGCCTGTTTCTGGGCAAACGAAAATAGTGTACTGTTTGTGAAATTGAAAGAGTGATTTCGACTCGATGACTGCTTTCTGGTTAAAAGTTTTTAAAAGTATATCAAAAATACAAACGTTCGCCTAGTAGTATAGTGGTTGGCGCATACGTCTACTCTGCTTGAGATCCTGTATTCGATTTTTTAAAGGAACGACATGAAATATGTGTTTATAATGTGGCATAATAATTCTTATTTTTGGGACTGTCCCAATCCATTGCTAAGGTTGTTGAAGTCGGCTATTCCTGTCCTTAGGCTTTGTATTATTTGGTTCTGGGTATCATTTTTATGTAAGCCGTTTCTTTGCAGGATTTTGAAGCATTAAGTTATCCACTCTCCTCGGAATAACTGTCGGGAAACATCCACAGACATCGTTTTTGCTGCATGGTATAATAGTTATCATTTTATATGCGTGAACTATAATTGTTGTCTCTCTTTCGGCTTACTTTTTATATCAGAGACAGCCAAGCTATCATGAATTAGTGAACCCTTAATTTAATATATTAGTGATATTTTTGCCAACAACCTAAGCATTTGCATTTGCATTTCTGCTAATTTAAGTTGCTTAGAGTAGAAATTAGAGTACTCGAGTCGATTCAAGTTGTCTAGAGTAGAAACACTCAAATTTGATTGGTAAGATTGAATTCGTCAGTTAACGCTTTGGTTTAAATATTAATGGAAACAAAACTTAACAAATGCTTTGTAGCCGAAAGAGTCATCCAAATGTTAATTTCCAACTTAAGCTTGTCAAAATTGAAAGAGTGAAATAGTTCAGGTACTTAGACAATATTATTTTGGTAGAAAATTTAGATCGCAACATTAAGATAAAATGCAAAATAGAAACAGTCAGAACAGCATTTAACAAAATAAAAAATCTTCTTTGTGACAATAATATAAACCTTAAACTGAGACAACAAATAGTCAAATGGTATAAATAATATGTTTTACTGTACAACGTAGAGGCGTGGACTCTAAAAGTTAATATTTTTAACCGTCTTGAAACATTTTCAAGGTAGATCCACAGTAGAATGTTTAGAATATAAATTGACCGATATAATAACCTACAATGAAGTATTACGTAGAGCCAATACGATTAGAGAACTTTTCATCACGGTTAAGCTTAGTAAGATTTAATATTTTGACCTTGTGTTAAGAAGTGATAAATATGCCATACTTCAGCTTGTCATAAAAGGAAAGATCGAAGGACGTAAGGGGTCAGAAAGAAACAGCTTTCCTGGGTTAAAAACTTCCGAGCATCGACCAGGATTAGAACTGTGGAGGTGTTGTTTTGCACTGATCAGGATAGGGAACCTTTTTTCCGAGTAGTCGTCAACGTCAGAGGGACCTGACATGATTCGTGAAGATAAAGAAGAGTAGATTGTTGACATAGTCTAGCATTTGGAGCCATAATCACCGTCTAAAAATAGGCTTGGTATACCTTTCCTTTCAGTTTTATAAGCATTTTTGGGCCACATAAGATCCCTATTACCCATTTGAATTTCATCCATCTCACATTTTACTATGATCAACATCTGCTGCACATTTGTGTCTTTGTAAATGTGTGAGCATACTTAGACGAGTCATACTTTACTAATATTCTCCTGTCAAGTCGAATTGAAGGAGCATTTATTTCCTTAAAAAGTTGTAGAGGTATTCAGTCTTTTTCCTACTGATTTTAAGCCATTATCCTCCAGGATCTTTCTTCATCTTTCCAATCTCCTCTGCAAGTCACAATAGATATCTGAAATCAGTACTAATTATATCATCTGCGTAATGTGGCTTTACACAACAATAGTTCATCACTGTTATCAAATTATACAAGTGAATAAATAGTTTTTTCTACTGTTCGTGCAATCGCAATTTTGTTGTTACGAAGAATGAAAGTATTCGACATGAGCCTTTCACATATTTTTTAAACTCACAGTGAACGAGGCAACAAAAAACGTAGAATAAAATTCAGCTAAAAATTAAAATCGCGATTTGTAAATTTGAAATAAAAAGAAGTTTATTCGAGCCGATGGAAAGACCCTTAAAATGTTTCAAACTAAGATACATAATTATAATAAATTTTATTGTGTATTCACAAGTTTGGTTTCTAATTTTTAGGGCATTTAATCAATATACGACGGAGTATCCAAATAAAACCGGACTTCAATTTTAAAAATATTTCATTATATATTTTTCAAAAAACATTTAAAGTTTTCCTAATTGGAGCTAATGTTTTTGTCCTTATCTATATATTTTATCAATTGTTGAAAACATTTTTTAAGTCGTCTTCCGTAAAGCTTGCCAGCACCTAATTTTTTTCTTTATCTTTATTATTTATTTATTTTATTAGGTAAATAAACAGTATGTACACATATGTTGCCGATTTTTTTGTATATTAGTGTAAGAAACCCATGCACACACCAAAAAAATTGTTTAAACTTAATACAATAATTTAAATTATGTTCGATATAATAAATGTAAAAGAAACGAAATATGAAAATATGTATACTTTAATAATAATTAAGTTAAATGTCTGCTTCTCTCGAAATTTCTATAATTTTTGACCTAAATTTACATACATTGTCACAAAAAATATCTGCCTCGATAAATATATTGTTATATTGGTCGCATATTCAAGGTATTGTAGATTGTTTAAAATAGTTTGTTGACGCGTTTTCAGTGTAAAACAGAAGATTTTGTCTTGTCGGTCTAGATGGCACACGGAATGGAAGTCATTCAAGTAGGTTTGGAGAATCAATTTTATTATGTATTGATTTGAATAAAAATAACTGGTCTAACATAATTCTTCGATTTTTAAGAGAGTTTATTCCATGGTACTGCATACTTTCAGCGTGATTAGAAAAGTTAATGTTTAACCGGTAGTCAACCTGCTTGAAAAAAAATTGTTGGACCCTTTCTAGTATATTAATACTTACATTATAGTAAGGTGACCAAATAGGAATACAGTATTCTACCTGGGGACGAACAAATGTTTTGTCGATGTTAATCTTGGAACATCGGAAAAAAACGCCGTCCCATCGTGTATTTTTTCATTAAAAGCAACAACAAAATATCTCTAATAGATAGATATGGTAAACGGAAGGACTGGAGGACATTGTTCTTACCTTTTTTGGTCAAAAATTGGCCCATAGAGAGGGCTGTATGAATGCAAATTTGGCAGCCACCCACGTCACTCCTAAATCTTCACTTTAATATCGTTACACTGAACTTCAAGTCACTCCAAATGGCTCCACAACTTATTATTTCGTCTATCATCGGTTTTCAGATATTATTTGAACTTTTTTCAATTCGGCTGTTGACGAAACAACGACTAGAGTGGGTTTGATCAGCAATTGGTATCTCACCTCTTTTAACTATTAAACTTCTTGTCATAAACATAATATACTTAGTCTTGAGGATCGTCGTTTGGTATTAGATATGGGGATTTTACATGATAATCTTAATGGACGTCTTGATAGCCCTGTTCTGGTTTCTATCTATGTACAGTTCGCACCAACTATGCACAAACCTTTCATCTGAGTCGCTTGGCGCGTAATTATAATGTATTTTTCAATAACATAGACATATTTAACCGCAGTTAACTCAATTTTAAAACAAAAATTCAAAAACTATTTTATAAAAAATAGAATTTTTCTTAATAAAAAATATTTTTTCTACGTTATAAATTTAAGTTGTTTCTATTCACTCATATCAAACACACACTCACCCTGTCCATAAACCAACCCCCAATCCCATATACACTCACACACATATTCACATACCCACCAAAACCACACTCCAATTTTTTACTCACGCATCCTCACACAAAAAAACTCGCTCACATGCACTTCAATGAATTAATATCTAACTGAACTGGATTTTTATAATTGTAATTTTATGTTTTTTTATAATGTTGTGTAATTTTAATTGTATTGCTGTTGTTATTCTGAATAAACAAAATTAAAATTAAATTAATTAAATTAAATTAAATTAAAACGGAAAGACCACTCAAACATCTGAGTTTTCCTCAAAACATTATATTTGTAGACCTTTGTCTACAATTCCAGTTTTTCCAACCAGGATGCAAAATTTTAAGACCGCGCGCTTGATTATCCATCGAAAATACAACGAGCATATGAAACAATAGTCACAAAAAAATACAACAGCCAAACGTAACCTTCTACAGCAACGACACTTGGTATACTGACTGAGAACAAGTAGTTCTACACGACCTGTAAAACATGGTGTTGCGAAAATTCCACCAACCACATCATATCATGTCCGGTTTCTTTTGGGTACCACATTAACCAATACATATTAACCGATTAACCCTGTTTGATATTTTTTTTTATTTTAACGCAGCTCTTTCACATTTTTCGTTGTACTGATATTTTTAAAATAACGGTTGAATAAAGACCTTTTATTACCTTGCGGCTGAATTAAATTTCTTTGTTATTGAATAATAAAACAATATCTGTATAATTTATTTTTCCTAAATTAAAAGGCACGACGGTTTATGAGGTCAATAAAAAGTCTAAAATAAATAGTGCTCAACCGAAAATGAGAAATAGGGGTAGGTAGAGTAAGTTTGCGGAGGAAAACGCTTTCTGCGTGAATGCAAAGGCTTTCACGCAGTAAAAATCGTTACGATCGCCGTAAACGAAGCCTTTTAATTTCGTTTCCCGTTCTGGCAGACCAACGAAACCACAAAAGGTTATATTATAACAAAAAAGAGGGTCGTTAGCACTTGGCTTTCTCCGGATAAATAGTTAGTCGAGAGTTTACACGTAATTTACGAAGAAAGTCTTACTTTTTTAAATACAAAAAATTCACGAGAAGATATAAAATTATCATTTTGTAGAGAAACCAGATTTATTTCAAAATGTTATCGGAATCATTTATTTTACCGCACCTGATGCGGCGTATCTTAGAAATTGGTAACATAATTATCATTATTTGTTATAGGGCACTACATTTAAACTTCAACTGCAGCGTATCTATGTCATGTTAGTTACACGGAAGGTAAAATCAGTCCTATGCTCTACCTATCGATTTAGGATTGCGGTACAAAACAAGATTTATAAGCAGTATTTCACGTCCACCCTACCAGTAATCGACTCCGGCGCCTTAAGAATGGTAGGCAAACGTGCCACCCACTACACAACGACGTTAGTTTATCTCCACTCGAAGACCTTTTTCAGGATGCAAATACGATGAGTATACAGATGAGTATACTTACAACGAAAACCGTTTTTATGTAAATATTTCAAGTCAAACCTTTCCGGATAATGAATCGACACCTCTTGCATCATACACCTATGCGCTCAGCACTAGATTACAAGACTTAAATATTGTATTTTTTTAACACATTTTTTTATTATTCAATATTTTCCGATTAATCAATCTGTTACATGTCAGTACCAAATTTACAATATTTTTATTTAAAGGCGTGGTAGATATTTTCCATTCAATTTTATTTTTGATATTTATTTATTACGCAAATATTTATTTAACAAAAAATTATGCAGGTGGTAGTGTAACTATTGGAAGGGCTTTTCAACTGGTTGAGGCCGAAAAATCAGACAAAAGGACATTCTACGGTTACCCTTACCTGAGAGGGCAGATTGGGCTGACCTCTAAGGTTAGATGGCAATGCCAGTGCCCTACAGACCTTAAGCCTTTGCGTTTAATGTCTTGACTTTAAATGAAGTTTCTTAATGCTTTCTATAACGTATTGTTGCAAAAGCTAACAAAAAAAATCGAACATTTTATTTATTTTTTATTAGTAACCAATAAAAATACAATATTACAACTAAATAAAATTTTTAACATTAATTTAATATATTGATTTACATTTACGTTTCCCATTACGTAAAAGAAATAAACAATTCTTGTATACATAATGGGGAGTGACGTCTTCTAAAAGTTTATTTTATTTAATCAATAATATTTTTAGGATAACATATATAAACAACAAAAAAATCATAAACGATGTTTTTAATCAGTGTTACATAAAGAAAAATATAAATGTAACTTTTCACTTCTTCCTTAAATATATTGTATTCCTGGCTGTACTTTTTATTATCTTTGTTCTTTTCATTAAAGAAAACTATTCCTCTGTAAGTATAAAGATGTTATGCTGTAGGTGTATTTAATTTAGGAATTAAGATATTACCACCTGTTTAAGGAGCGAGCTAACAATAATTAATTAGATACACGAATGAGTAAAAAATGTGTACGCGATAGCATGAATACATTATTGCCAGATTGTGAACACATCCAAATTTTTATTCTCTTGACATTTTACTGGTACATATAAGAAGGCCCCGCCGCCACGGTCGTTTGATTCCCCCGTTGGGATAATGTGTAATTTTTGGATGCTAAATGAGAAAAAAGATAATTTATTGATTTATTCAAACGCCGATGCTGCTTTAAATATAATATATAAACAAGTGTTTTTTTTTACATGGGTAACAATAATACAAAAATAATGTTCGGAAAATCTGTTTTTGAATATAAACATGAGTGATAACCAAAAAACTCGTTTGAGAACTACGAGTATGTACAATTAGGAATAAATATTACAATTTTTACATTATATGAACGAACTAAGTATTGCCTGCTTAACATTTTGAGCACCGACCAAATAAACATAGAATTTACCCCGTGCCTGGCCCATTTTTGTGAAATTTCATGCTCGTGAGGGGTTTCTTAAAAGTGTCATAATTATAAAAATACTTGGTTAAATCAATTTAAACTTCTCAGATTTATTTAAAATAATTAAATAAGTAATTTTTGTATGATAGTTTTACCAAAATTGACCTTTACGGAGAGACACATTTCGCATTGCAATGTTCGCACATATACAGAGCCTCACTCCCTTTTTTGTGGTGCTTTGTATCCCGGAGCCGTGTAAACACGTAATTATAAGTCCCGGTCTCGTGTTTTACGTGTTTTACCAGCAGCAAAAAAGTACTAATAAAAGTCACTAGATGTCAATAAAATGCGCTTTTTTAGACAGCTGGTAAACCACGTAAAAACACGGGACCGGGACACAACGCATGGTTATAAAATCACGTGTTTACACGGCTCCGGGATACAAAGTGTTAAATACTTTCCTACCCAGAAAAAAATAAACATCACGATTTTTGCATCGAAAAAGTTAAAATTCTGCTTGGTGTTTTAGTAAATAGGGTTTCCGAAAAAAGCCCCCAAGAGAAATTAGACTTTTTAACATCCTTGATGGAGATCGCAAAAATCCATCGTTATAAAGGAGCACAGAACTACAAGAACTCTAATCAAGAATAAATATTATAGTATTAACCTCTAGGGTGCAATTATACGGTTTACAATACATGAAAAGAGTCGATACTAAAGAGCTTTTGGATTGGTTTGGTGAATATAACGTTCACTCGCTAACGCGTGAGCTATATTAACTATGGTTTAATGCTGTAAACGATACAATGTAATATCGACTTATCGGGGATTCACAGTTCTACAGAATAGCAAAATGTTTCGACAAATACAGAAATTCCATCAGTAGGTGCACAGAAACAATTTTGCAGTATTTTTCACTTTATGGACAAAAAAAATAACAATAACAATATTTTGAGATTGTTCCAATTTTTGTAGATTACTGGATTTCACTCCCAAGGGAGTCATTAAGATTAAAAAATTGCAACAGATACGGAGAACATTTAAGAGAAGAAACTATGGAAGTCTAGGCATTACCAAGGCTTATGACCTGTCATTGGCTGGTTTAAAAAGCCAATTTACACACTGTGCAACATTCACTATTTTGCCTATGGTTCAACCTCCATATTTCTTCGATTTTTCTATCTGTCGATTTTAGTGAAGATTAAAAGCTGAAACCTTTCTTGTTGTGAAGAGATTTATTTGATCGTTTTATTTCCCATACTAGACAACGCCTGAAAACAATTTTCAAATTTTTAAACTTCGTCTTGGACCAGTTGGTTTTATTACAATATTTTAAGATTGCCCTAATGTTTGTAGACAAAATACTGGATTTCACCCCCTAGGGAGTCATTAAGATAAAAAAAAAACAACAGAGATGAAAAACATTTTAGAGAAGGGAATTCTAAAGTTGAGGCATTTACAGGGTTTATGACCTAGCGTTGGCTGGTTTAAGTGGCCACTTTACACACTTTGTAACATTCATCATTTTGCCTATGTTTAAACATCCATATTTCTTCGATTTTTCCATCTGTCGATTTTAGTGGCCACTTACAGCAGCCAACGACAGGTCATAAGCCTTGTAAATGCCAAGACTTCCATATCACCTTCTCTAAAATATTCTCCATCTCTGTTGTCATTTGTTAATCTTAGTGACAATAACGTTCGAATAAATTTCTTTTTTTTAAATGTGATCCGAAATTTGTAAAAAAAAAATATGTGTCTCTATTAATCATTAATATTTATATTATCTTCTTCAAAGTTATGACTGTGAAATGCAATACACCTATGCCAACGTTTTTTCTAATCTTCATAGTACTTTTCGCAGACCACTTTCATAATGGCTTTCAGCTCCATCAGCGAATTTTCTTTTATCACCTTAATAGAGTCAAAATGCTTTCTGCAAAGTTGTCATGTTAGTTAAGGGGATAGAAAAAAGTCACACGGAGCCCAATTGAGTAAAAACTGTGTATGAAGAATGAGTTTTAGGTTGTGTTTGGTCAAATAATCGCATACAACGAAAAATGTGTGAAACGGCGCCTTTTTTTTGCAAAAATGAAGAATTATCTTTCCATATATATGGTATTTTTTGAAAAATATTCACCTATCCTTCAATTAGCCTAAAAACCATCCTTATTGACCATCTGTACTGTTGAAAACTTAGTGATAATCGAAGAAAACAGTAATTATTCTTGATTTTTAGCGACTTTGGCGTGGTTTTTTTGTGTCTTGGCTCAGTTGGCAAGCGCCACTTCAAAGATTGCCGACTTGTTTCAACGTCATATTCATTCATATTGTATCATCCGTAATGATGCGCTAAATGGTGGTATCGTCCACAGAAAACATCCTTCAGCGACAGATTTGTGTTGATCTTTTTGAAGAAAATTTAACGAAATTCGAAGAACACATCAAAGACACGATAACAAAGTACATGACAGATTGCACCAAAAATTAATACGTACATATGTCTATAATACCAATCTTAGAAAGAAAAATTACCATTATCTTGAGGGTGGCTCTTTTGAATTACCAAATCCGGGTATTGAAATTGAATTGAACATAACAAAATATTACAAATATATAAATAAAAATAAAAATAAAATAAAAAAATAAATAATGTTCAATTTAAAAATAAAATATACGTGGCAAATAAATCCTGTTTTTATAATAGAAGGATATGCAAATCTTGTTTTTTTTTCTTGTTTAAGTCATACCGCATTTATGTACTATAAACTTATAAATTATTTTTTAAAAAATGGCCCAAGCTTAAAACGCTGAAGTTTTTGTGGGGAATTTTTTCCAAATTGCGGTTTAGCCTTATTTAAACATGTATTTTTTAAGTGTATTTTTGTCATGAAAATAGTATGTAAATATATGTACGGAAAAATAAAAAAAATAAAAATTTCCTTTTTTTTTTTAAAAAATGATTTTTTTTTACTATTATGATTTTTAATGATACTTAGGTATATTTAGTATCATTTGTATTATAATTTTTTTAACTTAATTATTTAAACACTTTATGTACATATACACTTGACAGACATGTGTATATGGGCGAGCATATTGCCTTCAATCAGTTTCTTCCTACCTACCCAAACCATTTTATTTGAGAATATCAGTGGTGTATGAACATAATATTGTAGGTTTATCAAAATATTTTTATCATAAAATAAAACATGAAAACTAATATACATTGTTAAAGAAATAATAATTGACTAAATATCTACACTATACTATGAAGAAAGAGGGTATAATTGTAATAATAAAAATGTATAAAGAAAAAGTCTTTTGCAATCTCAACATTCGTCTTAGATTTTTTTTCAAATTATTCTTTCGTATTATCCAAATATTGTCTTTTATATTTTATTTGCTAGTAACGAAGCAATAATAATACAACGCTTGGAAAAACATGCGAAAGGAAATTGGAAAAATAATAGCACGCTTACCTGCGTATATTAGTTCATATGTACCTACTCGGTAGAGGAAAACTTGTGGACAGAGAAAAAATACATTGTCGACCAATTTTATTAAAAATAATTACGTCGAAATACAGTTCCTGCATTGGATCTGAAGCGAACAACTGATCATCTTCCCTTTATTCATAAAATATGTAACCCTTAAATATTAACCAAGTGTTGTCGTCCATTAAAAATAATCATACGTCGATTCAATATGTTTATGTTTAAGGGTACATATTTCGAAAATGAAAAACAATAAGGATTTTTTTGTATTTTTATTAGGAAAACTCTCGAAATAATAAAAATTGATATTTTTTACTTTATTAAGATATAAAAATATTGAGATCTCTTCTTTGGACTTATGATTTCAATAATGTATTTTTTTAACACTTTTTTATAATATTTTCAATATGGGTATTGTCACTAGAAAGAAAATTACTTTATATTGCTGGTTTACACTTGAAAGATAATTATATTTTGTAGTACGAATAACTGTCGTTTTACGCTGGGGTTCCATTCCGAGAGACACCGGCGTAAAATGAACACAAATATAATCGAAGAAATAAGATTAGGTTCCGTGTCAAAATTCTAAGATCAATCTAACATGACAATCTCAAAACTTTGTTGATGATAAAAAAAAATAAAAAAAATATTAATATTCAAACCAGTTTTTTAAATTTCTAGGTATAAAATCATTACGATTTATAAAATTAAACTGGTGTACGGAGAAGTTGATACCGTATTTTATTATTTTTTGAAGAAAAATAACTGGTTTCACAACCAATTTCATAACTGGCATCATAACCTGTTGAAAAACCAATTTTATAACCGGTATCATCAATGGCATAATAACTGTTTTCATAACTGCTTTAATAACCGGTTTCACAACTGGTTGAATAACCAGTTTCATGACTGGTTTGATAACAGGTTTTGTAACCAGTTTCATTTTTGGTTTCATAACCTTGTTTAATTCATTTTGTATTTCGCTCAAACAAACGACGATCAGCTTTCCTTACCTTTTCAATCATACCCCGATCTCTTTAACAGATAGTCGAATTCGCGACTAAGGTGTTATTATTGATATGAAACTAATGTTTAATATTTATATTAAATCATCCTTGAAAAAACATGTAAAATGGTCGGATTTATTATGCGAGTTTCGAAACCAGTAAAACATGCAGAGACATATGAAAAACTTTACAAAAAATTTGTTGATTTCCAGCCAGAATACTGTACTCCTATTTAGTCACTTTTATATAATGTAAGTATTAATATACTAGAAAGAGTCCAACAAAAAAAAATTAAGCAGGTCGACTTTCAGTTAAACATTAACTTCTCTAACCATGCTGAAAGTTTGCAGTACCATGGAATAAACTCCCTTTAAATCAAAGAATAATGTTAGACCAGTTATTTTTATTCAAATTAATAAATAATAAAATTTATTCTCCTTACCTACTTAAAAGACTTCCATTCCGTAGGCCATCTAGACCGACAAGACGAAATCTTCTGTTTTACACAGAAAACGCGTCAACAAACTATTTTAAACAATCTACAATACCCATAATAAGCAACCAATATAACCATCTATTTTCCGAGACTGATATTTTTTGTGACAATGTATGTAAATTTAAGTCAAAAACTATAAAAATTTTGAGAGAAGCAGATATTAAACTTCATTATTATAAACATATTTTTTCATTTCGTTTCTTTTACATTTATTATATTGAACATAATTTAAATTGTTGTATTAAGTGTAAACAATTTTTTAGTGTGTGCATAAGTTTCTTACACTAATAAACAAAGAAATTGGCAATATTTGTGTACAGACTATTTGTTTACCTAATAAAATAAATAAATGAATAACCGGTTTCATAATTTGTTTAATAACCGGTTTCATAATCGGTTTATTAACGGGTTAATTGAAGTAAATGTCATGTTAACAGTCGATAATAATTTAAAACATAAATATACAAATATTAAATGAAGTATTTTACCACTACTTTCCTGGCACGGTATCATAATACATGAGTGACTTGAGAAAATGTATTTTTCTACTTTCTGTTCCTATTCTCGCGGTTCATTTTCCTGTTAGAAGCAGCGAATAGAATCAGCTATCGTAGGAACAATAAATTGTCAATTGTGTCTACCCATCGGAAAAGATAGGGTCGTTTGTTTTTGGGAAAATCTTCGATATTTCATCCCTCGGTAGATAGACGACACTTGATTCACCGATCGCGAATTGTATTGATTTTTATCCACAAACTGCTTGTTACTGGGATTTCGGCAACATCCTAAATTATATCAAATACAAACAAACGCGGTAGATTATAAAATGGCTAATTTGGAATGTAATTTTTCAGGCATATTAAGATATATTACACGCATAGCAGCTTAATCCGGCGGCTTCGCTTGCCTGGTATAATGGAGAAATCAGTCAATTAAATGTTTTTTTATTTTAAAATTTTTAATTTTATCGATGTAACAATATATTTTCTCGAGATGAAAAGTAGTCTGTATCGACTGCCGGACCTCCAACCATCGCTTTGCAAAAAAAACGACGCTCCGTTAGTCTATAGTCATGTATGCACTCGTAGTATAGTTTTCCTGATTTAATATCAATTCATTTTTCTACTGAAAATTATTTTCCCGATTGAGAGTTATTTATTTTTGAGATATAAAGTAGCCCTTGACACGTCTCAGCTCTCCGGCAATCTCTATGTAATTAATTGCGTTTGTCGGTTGCTACGTTGCAACGCGAAGGAAACACCTTTTCTCATTTATTTAACTCTTTGAAGTATGTTGTAAATAACCCCCTTGCGTGCGGTGATGTAACATCGTGTAACCACTAGTAAAAGACGGAGTATTCTAAAGTTTATTTATTTTTTAAAAAAACATGAAAACATTCTGTGTGATAATTCCGTTTCCATCATTTATGAAAATATACATATAATTTAGCTCTGTTATAGAAAAATAAATTAAAAATCATAAATACGCCGCTCATATTACGCGCGTGCGTTCCCCATTACTGTCATCAACTGACTGAAGACTGAATATGTTTTACAGAACACGCGCCACAGAACCGCGTAGATCGTAAAAATTGGCTGCCAGCAGTAACCGACCGAAAAAAATAGCAGAATAAGGCGGAAGAGAGGAGCAAGAGGCAGCTGCGGAGGACAGAAGGCTGAAGAAGAATGAATAAAGGAAGGAAGGAATATTCACAACTTTAGAGTATTATTACTTTTATATTTATATAATTAAAAAAATTCTGATTTGGCAACATTTGGCCAATGAACAATTAGTATTATTTACAAAATTTATATAAATAAAAAAATAGCTACAAGGAAATTCAATAAAAACTTGACGATAAATAACATAAATTAAACTATATCCCTGTTTACATACTCCATAAAACACATTTAAACAATAAAAAACCTTACTTAACAAATGTAAAATCGAAAACAAAAGCTCTCGTTCGTTTACGAATTTGGAAACATTCTCAAACGGAAGCCGGCGCTGTTTTGTTTGCACTTCCGGCCAAAGCTCTCTCATTGGACTATGAAACAAAGCTTTCGCTAAATGCTTCGGCAAAGTACAACTTTGTGTCCGGCGATCAAATAGAGAGAGTGGCTTCAATTCGCAAACTCATAACGAGACTTTCATAGTTGGATGCGGCGCGCGGAAATTCTCCATAGAATGTTTAGCCCGGGAACAAGAATGATGGTCAAAATAACAGCTAAGCTCACCTAATGACTTACACATTCGTCAGGGTTTAAGAAACATAATATGTGGTTAACAAATGACCATCGCATGTACCATTTCAGTCAGGGTGTTCATTAAAATAAAGGTATTAACATATATTTTTTATGTACAAATGATGTCACTGAACTCCTAAATGTTTTAGCCAATTTACGTGTTGTTTTCTGATTCAGTTTTTAAAATGTTCGATCGAATATATTAAAAAAAAGTTAAAAGCATTAAACTTTTTTTCACCGGCCTACCAGGGTTGCATTCGACGAGAATGCATTTACAAAAAAATTAAGGATGTCGTTTATTTTCTTGTTTTTGAATGTATATAAACAAATTCGCTTTTTATTGATCCCAATCAGGTTTTTTCCTAACATTCCCTGTAATTTCTTCCCATTCATTTCTTTTTCATGGATTTTCAGAAATAATAAAATAATATTAACGAACATTCACTACATTTCCGATAATCACATTCCTACCTTAAGTACACCCCTTATGGTAGAAAAGCAGAGTTTAACATTTGCAAAAAGAATTCCATATTTGAAAACAAATTATTTTATGTTCTAGAATTCAACCATAAACAAGTACCTACGTAAATTCAATTTTTGGATATTCATAATCTTTAGTTTTGGAATTGAATCATAAACAAGTACCAAGGTACCCACTTATTAATACAAAGGCTTTTTACTTTTAGCCGAACAATTTTTGCACGCTTTCACGGTACAAAGGGTAATTTTTGTTTTAATTTATTTTGGTTTCGAATTAAATGTCAAGCTCACGCAAAACCCGGATGGTGGTTAAAAAATGATTAAATTCGCGTTAAACATGAGTTTATTGTCATAATTTAAGAGAGCTTAGGGTAAAATGCGGTCTGACTTTTCTTCATAAACACGTATTTCCGTATTTTCTCCCTTGACTATGGCACTACAGGAGTAATTTTTGCATGATTTTGATTTGAGCACGACGAGGACTCTAAGCTTATCACATGAGGAGATAAAACTAAAAAAACCGAACTACAAATATATAAATAGCTCAAATAAGGCAAAACCAAATAAAGTGTGTCCTAATTTTTTTACGAGTATTAATCTGGTTCTAGGAAAAAAAAAATTTTTGATCGATTTTTTTTTTTATAGTCTTGATGAATTTTCTTGCGTGTTTTGAGTCCCTTGATGGTTTAGATTCACAATTGGACCCGGTAGGTGGAAAATTCAAACATCGAAAAAAACTTGTGGAACCAGCTAATTGCAGGCAAGCCAACGTTTGGGCCGGACAACGTCTGTTGGCTCCGCTAGTTTAACATATATTTATTTACGTAATTACCAAAATTAAAAAGTGGCATGTTTGGTTTTTCTTTTGATAAAAACGGACTTGCAATTGTTCAAAATTCAACATTTCTGACATCCAGAAAATGAAATATTTGACTTTTGTCATATTATTAAAAAGTAAACCAGATGAGTTGCAAACACTATTGATACATAACTGTCAAAATAAATCAAATCGCAACTGTCTCACCACTTCACAACAAAATTTTTCAGTATATTTATTGTGTATGCAGATAATCTGTAGAATTCCACATTAAAATTTTGGTAAGGTATAAAAAAAATCACTTTCTTTGTAATATATATATGTGAAGCGTTTCGCTTTGTTAGGACATTATCCAACTCAATGTTGATGACTGAAAATCTATGTCCGCTGTGATTGGAGAACCGATATGCTTTATACACCAATGGGTTTGGATATAACAAAAAACGTTTTTTTAGATTTGTCAGGTTATTGTTCTTTTAATGTTTACTTTTTCTTTATTTCTGTGTATTTACGTGCATACTTTATTTGATCTTCATTTTTTATTCGTTAATTTTTGGTTGCTCTTTTCATCAAATTATTTATTTATTTATTCAAACAAATTACAAAAATATACAATAATAACGTATCGCAAACTCTATCAGGCCAAGGACCCTTTGTTGAGTTGGGATACAACATAATGGAAAGTAGAAGCACGTTCATAATTAAAAAATAGCAAATACAAATTAAAATATTATTACAAAAACATACATACATTTCAAAGGGCATCTGGACAATACGCTTAATAGTTTATAAATCTATGCAATATCTCGCAGCAATCTTCTAAATACAATCATATTTTGTACCTTTATCTTTTTTTTTCTATCTACTTATGAATGTATGTTGAAGTATATATATTCACACATTCTTTCAATTATTATTTTTTTATTATCTATAATGATATTTTTATCTGAAACTGCTCTGCTATAAAAGTTTTTTTTTCGTTTATTTTATATCAAAGTGTTTCATTTCTATTAAATATATACTTTTTCAAGTAAAAAGCACTACGTTCCATGTATTTTAAATAAATAAAAAGTGGACAAAAAAAATTGACAATTTTTTTTTAAAACAAGCTTAAAATTCAACTTAAATACTCCATGTTTTTTTTTTGACCAACTAAAATTAATTTTGTTCATAAACCCTAATGTGACCATTTGACGTTTTTAACATACACCCTAAGAAAAAAAAAACTGTTTTGTTTATTCGGTACAAGTAAGTTAAAATTACATTTGTCACGATACGCGATAACTTATCGCAGTTTAACCTAGTTTGGTCTCCTGCTTCTCTCGCATATAAATTAACTCGATTCACATCCCTTGTTTACGAAAAAAGAACCCTTAAATACGTTAAATACTTTCAAGTTTTTTTAAGATACATATGGATAAGGCAACATTGAAATACCAAATAAATAAGTTTCTAAAAATAATAATACAAGAATTACGGATGATAGAATATAAGCAGAACGGTGGATGTTACACAGTATATTATGTAATTAAAATATATGAACCTACTAATGACAGGTCATAACCCAGTAAACCTTAATTGGAATGAAATATTTCGCACTGTATTTATTAAATTTTACAATAAAACATGTTTGAAAAAAATGTATAAGAGATATTTATTTACATAAACTATTTTACACAAATGCTTTTTCTTGCAAAAAAATAATGTTTTTGTAAATATTTCATGAAAAAACTAAATGATTTTTTTTTCTTTTTTACGTATGGAAAATAAACAAAACGTATCCACATAAGCAAAGCCTGTACGTGAGTAAACATGGTTTTATCAATTTACAAACGTACAGAATAAAATGTACAAATATTTTAATGTAAGAAAAAAATAAACCTTAAAGAGCAAATAAAAAATCGATGTTTCCCAAAACACAATATCTCTGATAAATTATTGTAATTTTTGTATTAAAATTTTACTATTTAGAGACGGTGGACGATGCATAGTGAGTATTGTATATATTTTTTAATTTAAGTAAAACTTAAACGAACGACATTTGATCGTTAAAATGTTATTTCAGTAATATCAATACCATTGCCAAGTTATGCGCTAAAAATAATGTGATACCGTCATGTGAGGTATGTCTGAAAAGTTGTGTATGCATTATACCTCGGTAGATTAAAAAAATTATTTCTTATTTAATTATCTATCACAACTATTGTCTTGTATTTTTACTGAATTTGGTAAAATACAAAACAAACGAAAAAACGAGGTTGGGGCAAATAAAATACTAATAATTCGCAATTAGTACCTAAATGGTTCCTTTTCATTATTGTAGTGGAATATCATCAGAATTTCGTATTTTCAAAACATGGAAATCTTTATATTTTCTCACAAGTATATTTCCATTTGTGTCCATATAAACATAAAAACCGTATGCTTTTGTATTTTTTACGAACGAGCGCTTTTGCCTATGGCTATAAATTTATATTTGAATTTTTTAATAGTTTATAATCATTTTTATTATAAGTGAACAGAGTTGGCTGTCTGTCTCATTAGAGTCAAATTTTGGAGCAGCTAAACGGCCGTGGTGTAATCATATAAAATCAAACACATTATGAAAAAAAAAAACCTTTTGGATACATGTCACTATTAAATTTATTGAGTACGTCTAGGCCTCCATTAAATAAATATATGAGAGTATGAGAAGAATACTTAGAAATCTCCATTGAAGGAGATACTGAGATATTCGCGAAAAACTTTTGTAAAAAAATGGTGAGATTTCTAATTATGCTTTGCCAACTCAGTGGAAAATGCTTAGTTTGCGGTGTCAAGGAGTGTCATTTAAATCTGTTATTGCAAGATTTTAAGACGGTTTTGAATTACGCTAATATTTAAGAAGTTAGATTTTTATGGAAAGTCGATTTTGGATTCAATAATTGATTTTCTGTTTTTGGTGGAGATTTCTAAGGTTGCTTCTTATACCCCCATAATACATTAAATATTTGCACCATAGGCAAGGATGATAAATTTAAGTAGTGTATTACTCGTATAATGACACCATATAAAAATAATGTTCTTAACAAAACCACATTCAATTTTAGTGTTCTCACCAAGAATCGAATCGAATCGAATTGTGTAAAAAAAAGTCATACCTAGGCTTTAAACTGAGCCGTACTACCATGGTAGGGCTCATTTACGGAAAAAAAAATATATATTTAAAAAAAAAGAAATAACCCAGTGAACCTCCGTTTTAGAGGCTTGTTAGCAGGTAGGGAAGAAAGTATATGGAAGAAAGTTAACGAAAAAGTTCAATGAGACAGGAAATTGGATATGAAAAATGTTTTTTTTACGCCGTAAAAATTAGAGCATTTTCTTGTGATGCAAGGTTAATGAAAAAAATGAACTCCTTTAAACGACGTCACTTGTTCTCCGAAATCCACCAATTACAGAGTGCTGTGATACGTTTTCGGTTACAACTCACTGTAGAGAATTTGTGACGTCACAGGTGGTGTTATTTCAAAATCACACAACTTAAAAAAATCACAGCGCTGATTCAAACACAAGCACAAAATAATAGTAAAAACATAACCTCCTCAATGAGAAATTCTGGCAACCGGCGGGAACCGAACCCGTGACGTCAGCTTCACTGTCGACTGTTTAACCAACTGCGTCACGGCGCTTGAAATTAATAAGTTTGTATGTATTTAAATAAACATAACTGTTAAACTGTTCAGAAAAAAATACTTTTTCACTTACAACGTAGTTTTGAGAGCAGCCGTACCCCCATATGCATGTGACATTTATTAAAAGACATGTGTGTGTGTTTAAATCTAGTAGTAATAATGAATAACTCTGATAGAAATGTTTAAATCTGATAGAAAAAATTCGAACAAAATTAGTTTTATATGCGTGGTAATAATATATATTACATTATTTGATTCTTCAAGATTCGGTGGTATTCCATCTCTGTTGAAATGTGTCAATTATTTTACAATTTAAATGTAATTCAATGAAATGGCAGACTTCCTCGCTATCTTTACATTCGCAAAATCATAAACAGCGAAATTATGAATCATTCATCATATCCCCAGCCCATTACCCATATACAGTTACTGGATTGAATAGTTAATGCTATTTTCAGTTTAATTATCTCTTGCGGCACGAGCCTCCTTGCCAACAATTGAATACAGCCTTTCACCATCCCCATCCCCCGACGTGCCTCCACAGAACTCCGAAACCCACCCCAAAAGCCTTTGAATATGGGTAAACAATCCGAGTAATATTTCATGTTTCGTTTTGTGCAATATTTTTGTTTGATCGTTGGAAGAATACTTTATAAAATTTTCATATAATGTAAAATAGTAATGTCGGTAAAGTAAAAAACAAACAAAAATATAAGGAAAAGTACCCTTTTACGAACATGTAGGTACTCGTATATTAATTTATTTAGCCTTTAACATACAAATTCTCTTGAGTCACTGTGTTGTATTCTCAGGTTACCATAGGTTAACCTTAGGCAAGGGAATGATTCCAGATAATCACTGTCTCTTTTCATATTATAAAAATTATACGTGTGTCTTGTTAAGTGTTTGATTACATCTCTTTCTGTAAAATGAGTGTTTTAAATATTTGTCTCGGAGTAATGAATTTTATATATTATTATCCTAAAAATGATTGGTTGTGTATGTCATGTACGGACCCGTTTCACACGTATCGCGCTGATCCACTCGGTCCGGTAAAATAAGGGTGGGTGAATACTTATTTATTATTTTCTATTTGGTGTTATTTATTTAGTTGGATGTTAATTTTTTTCATAAAATAAATCAAGTGGAGATTAGTCGGCCTTATGGTGTACAGGTTCGTATTTTTTACAAACCGATTGATAAAAGACACAATTAAAAAAATATTTATCGATACATCTACCATATTATTTATATAGTGCCGTGTTATGTTGAACTTCGACTAAATAAGCGGATAGGAATGGAACTAGTATGAAATGGTCAGCAATAGCCGACTCTTGCCTGCCAGTATTTTATTATCTCCGGAAATCCTGATTTATTATTTAATCTTATTTTATCAAAAATTATATAATATACCTTAACATGTGATATAACATTTTTATTATGTGTTTAGGTTTAACTGAAGATTACAAAAAAATGTGATTGTGGTAATATTTGTAATAGTTGCCGAGATATTTAATTATTAAGAAAAAATTGCAACTCAGCGCCGCGCCGCACCGGTTACACACTTGTATAATAAAATAATAAGCCTTAAATACATTTTTCATCGACTAAGAAACCTCTACAGAGAGACTTTATTTCATAAAAATAATTTTTATCACAAGTTTTAAGTTTAGTTAGATGTTTTTTTTTAAAAATAATACAGTTAAATATAGTTATTACAAATTGCATTAACTGATAACTTAAACCAACCTATGGTAGATTATAAGATCTGAAAAACAATCATTTTAAAAATATTCCATTGATGAGATATTTATCATCATCCCACTTCCACTCCCTAGTTGGAGCATGTGGTATCTACAGAGAGCTTTTGTCGGCTACCAGCTTCTGTACGTCTTCCCAAGTCAGGTTAGCGTCCCATAGTCCTGACGTAAACTGCCAACATTGAACCAGCAGAGGACGTCTAGGACGTCGACAACCTGATGCCTTGTAAAGTAGCTAACAGTAGTTTAAAGGCTTTTAGGAGGCATTCGCAGTATATGGTTCAGCCAAATATCATATCGCCTCCTGTTACTTTAATACCGAAAGAGAAATTCCTGCAAAAAAACAGAGTTTGCAGTTTGGCGTTTGTGTATTTGTGCATAAAATTGCGCATGTGAATAAAAAAAAAATGTGTTTACCGGTATTATAATAATTTAATTACGTACCAATTTAGTTCAATTGAGCATTTAAACAAGTAACTAGGTTTTCTCGTGGCTGACATCGTCAGACTGGCTTTTTGCGTTTATTAGCCAGTTGCACCATAAAAAGTAAAGTTGAAAAAAGTTGGAATGGAAATATCTACTGAAAAAACCAAAAGCCTGACAATGTCAAAAAACTCTGGAAAGATGTAAACTATTTGTGGATCATAAAACCATAGAACAAGTATAGGAATTCAAGTATCTCGGAGTCCGCATCTGTAATAATGGTGATTTGTACGGTAAAACTCTAATTTAAACCAATAAGGATGCAACAATATCAGGAATAAGCTCATGAGACTAAATAGTAAAATGAGCTTGTACACAACATGTGTAAGACCGATCACTATCTACAGAATAGAGGCAAGAGCAGACACCTCCAAGACAAAATCTCGGCTGAGAAGTTCTGAGATGCTCTCTGATACATAACTGGAAACACGCTGCGAGACCGTATAAGAAGCATTGTTCAGTAAGGAAGATATTGTTAGATGGGAAGACCACGAATGCGGTATTAGAATTAAAATGTCAGCAGAATGGCGGAGGGCAAACTTCCATGTAACGCACTTCAAAGGAACCCCGAAAGAAGAAGACTCCCTGGTAGACCCCCGAAGAGGTGGCGCGATAGCCGACAGTCAGAGTCTTAAAAGGAAACAACGGCACAAACAGATCCACAAGATCCACAGAAAATATGAAAAAGAAAAAGAAGATTTTTTAAAATTAAATAATTTTGAAAAATAATAAATAGGTGATTTTAACAAAAACGTTTTTAATGCCACACCAGTTTGTCGATTTTGACAATAAAGCAACGGTAAATATTTAACATTAAAATTTTTTTTATTCAACTTTTTTTGTTTTCTTTGAGGCGGTATACTGATACAATAATTATATTACAAATATGTATTTATTACAAAATGTTGACTTAATGTTATTTTTGGTATTTACAGGGCTTATGATTTGTCATTGGCTGGTTTAAGTGGCCACTTTCACATTGTGTTACATTCACCACTTTGCTTCTGTGGGAACACCGATATTTCTTCAATTCTGCTCTTTAAATTATAATCTTTAAAATCAACAGATGTAAGAATTAAAGAAACATGGATGTTCAAACGTAGGCAAAATAATGAATGTTACACAGTGTGTAAAGTGGCTACTTAAACCAGCCAATGACAGGTCAAAAGCCCTGTAAATGTCTTCATCTCCATCCATGTTGTAATTCGTCAATATATTAATTGCTAAAATTATACCATTTTCATATTTTTTATTTGTCTTTTTACGCGAAATTGTGTCTAAATATTTCAAAATGTTTCAAATTTTATTGAGCCATATATGGTTCATTAAAATTGATTAAACCATTTATAAAAATACATTTTGTCGGGAAATGTAACGAAAAGAAAAAAAAATACTAAGCTAAAATTGAAAACTAATAAAAATATACTAGACTCAAACAAAAAATATTCATCCTTACTAAAAGTACTCTTGGCGTTCTTACTCAAGGAAATGGCGGGAAAAATATATTCACAAATGACAACCAGCTGTATCTTATAACGTTCTCTAACCCATCTTTTTTCAATCAGAACCAATTCATTTATTTTTCTCATTTTTCTGAAAAAATGTGTCTTTTTCTTTACGTTTTCGGAACGAAATAAAGAATGATGGAACCCTTAAAGTAAAAAATAATTATCATTCTGTGTCAATAGATTTCGTTTACCTTTAATTATAATATATATAATATAATTGTAGTTTTAAGTAAACGAAATCGATTGACACTATCATAGCGGGGAAAAATAAAATAATGATCCTGTAGCAACATTTTAGTAATTACATGGCAGTCTTTCAGTAAAAATATCAAATCTAAAGGTATTTTTATTACTCTTTTTTCAATCTTATAATGGATGAATTCATAAAAAAATCCAATGGCTTCGACTTCGAAGAAGAAATTAATAAATGTGGTATGTTGTACGATTGATGCTTTAATCATAACTGAGAAAAATAATGACTGAAAAATTATGCTGGACAGACTAAAAAATAGTTGTAAAAAATACAGCATTGAACCTTCCGTTGAACCGTCACCTTCAGATATTTTGGTAAAGATAGACCTAACTTGAGAATCTAATATGTGTCAGGAAATACGAGCCCGCTAATACGAGCCAGCTGCAATCTTTGGTGCTCTAAAATCTACAATATGGAAAATCGATAAATGGCCATTAAGAGTAAAATGAGAATTTATTAAGCATGCATAAGACCAATAATGACGTATATGGCGTTGAAGCAAGAACAGACACAATCAGGATCAAACAAGTACTGAGGACTACCGAGATGAAGACTCTTAGAATGAAAGCTAGCAAAACTCTTGAGAGATCGTGTAAGAAACACAAAAATAAGAGATAAATTTGGGGTTGGGACTTAGTAGACAGCGAAAAACAGACTGGTACGCTTATGTTCAAAGAATGGATACCACCAGACACCGAATACTGTTTCACTGGACGCTATAAATTCACATCAGAATTTTTGAATGGTGACGTCACGGAATAATTTTTGCGTTTACCATTGATTGCATCCTAAAGTACATCACATATTTATTGTGATTATTTTGTTGTATTCATTCGCTCATTGTCGCGCTACTCTCAAGCATGTATTTTGAGTTCAAAGTATTTATTATTGTTCTGAAAAGAGATTACTTTTATGGTTTACGTATGTTCTATAGTTTTTTACATATTTATTTTGAAATTAAGTGAGCTTGCATTTTAGTTTTGAAGCTGTGAAGATGTACTTTTGTCTAATTATTATTTTTTGACTGTTGTTTTACGAATGAGAAAACTCTTAAATATTTAGATTTTCTGCGCAGTAATATTTCATATAAAGGAAATACTTATTTCATGTTTTTGAAATATGCGTTTACTTAGGCGGCTAAAATTTTGAACAGACGCGTCTTGGCGCCGGCCATTTGATTCATATTGAACTAATTGTTCCCCTATATAAAAGGGGAACATATTGCAAACTCAGTTAGATTAATCAGACAGTCAGACAGTCATTTAGAATAGTGGAGAGTGTTACTCGCGCCGTTCCCCTGCGGAGGTAGGTGGAGAGGATATAACGCCATATCGCTATGTCTTTGCATACAGACCTCACTTCTTCTACTTTCATACGTTTTATCTTCGCAGTTTATTTCCAGTTTCATTATTCTAGACATCTACGCCTTGTTTGTTGTGCTCACCTGAAGAAACTATTATCGTGCTCAAGTGTTTTTCAAATACACGGCTGTCAAGTTCTAGAACTAAAGAGACAAAAAGCCAGGTAGTATTTTTTACTGCGTTAATTTTATTTTATCCACTTATAAAGCAATCCACAATTTGTTGAAGCTCGTCAGTTCTCGTAGAACAGATTTGAAATGTTATCACCCGCTTATAATTTTATATTCAAAAGAAAACATTTAGTTTATATTTATAAATATTAATGTTAAATCTACTAGAAATTATTAATCTTAGTCTACAAACTTTAATTAGCATTTATCGATCAGTTTCTAGCGAATTTCGTGGAAGTTTAATGAATTTTTAATTGACAGATTCTGAGACCTGTTAATTACATTAATTAGAATGGTGAAACTCAACCCTCATCTCACGACAATTCCAATATCCGTCAACCATAACACCCTTCCGTGCCTCCCCTTACTCTAGTCTATTATACCTTCCTGACCACTTTGGTAGCTTCAGACCTGAATTAACCATTTTAATGCCCTCTAGGGTTATATATATAAATTTTTGGGTGTGAAAATCAGAAGTGTTATATGAGATATTTGAAAAATAGGAACAATATTCATCATCAACCCGAATTTCACACCCAGTGGTGCATAGAGCATTGAATTGGTAAACAAAACGCAACTTTATTGGATCGTCCGATACATAAACGTGTAGGGTTCATAGTCCATTATCGAAGACAAAAACGTGCTAAAACGTTTCACTTGAAGAATAAAGAAAGTTATTTTTATTTATTTGACTTAATTCTAATGGACCAGTGAAGTTTCCATATTAAAAAGCAATTATATGTAAGGTTAATTATGAAAGCATTAAAAAGAGAAGGAAAAAGAAAACATAAAAGAAAGTTGTTCAAAAATTAAAATTTAAGTGAAAAAAAGATATTTTAAGGTTTGTAGTTTGTAGTGAGTATTTACAAATGGAAATAATATTAAAAATGAAGAAAATTTGTAAGAGTAATTAAAAATTAAGAATGGAAATAAAGAATGAAAAACATGCTCAGATGTAAAAATAAAATAAAATAGTATTAACATTTTTTTTAAAAATGAAAAACATAAACACATATTTATTTTAAGGGATTCAAAGAAACGAAATAAGACAATAAATTTAGGTCAATTTAAAAAACATCTTCAAAATTAATGACACATTATAGTAAAAGCAGCAATATATTGATTTTATTAACATATTTAATATAAGTAATTAAAAGTAGTTTAAAAGTATAAAAACATGCCAATGGCAGCAGAGAAAAAAGAAAAAATAAAGAAGGAATAACAAGTATAGCAAGTAATCATTAAAATTTGAAAAAGCAATGTCATCATTTTATATAGAATTCGATGTGGCATTATAATGCAACTCAAACAGTATTGCACATTAATCGGGAGCATCGTTCTGCGGTACATTTACATCGTCCCTACCATAAAGAAAAGAACGACATTGGAACTTCGCCTATATAGAGACCTCAGAGCGTGGCAACGCCAGTCAGTTAGCCCAAAAATTTCAATTCAGTCAGTCAGCATGTAGTTCAAGTGCAGTCTCTTCAACCCATCATCGCCGCTACGCTCGCGCTACACAACCAAGTGCTGTATCTTATTCGCCATGTAATAAAAACGCATTAAACAGCAACCTCGTGTCTTCTTTGTCAATCTCAAACCGGAGTAGGAACTGCAACACTCAACTACCAAGATCCAACAAACGTAAGGTAATTAGTTTTACGCTTCGGGTGCCAGTCCAGTAAAAATAAAACATTTTCACATTATTAAAATGAATTTAATGCATTAACTTTGTGGTCAAAGATTTTACTAAATTTAATCAAATATTTGTAAATAACTACTTACAAACTTTTGTATGTCTATTGGTTTTGAGACGTACCGTCTCTTTGTTAGGATATCAAGTATACCAACATGCAAAACCCACCACACATTTTTAAATTTATAAGATACAACTACATTATAAATACATACCATAAAGTCCAATTAGGAGGCTTCCAAGAAATATTGTTATTGTAAATGTTGTCACATAAAAATTAAACAAAACATAAAATAATTAATGATATACAACTTATAATATTACTTAAAATGTAATTGTAATACATATTATTAAAATTATAACTTCTTTTTTAAAAATTGGTCACACAATTGTACATTTATTATTTGCCTACATACAGAACTGCACATAACCTGCATAATAAAGGCTGTGGATTCAAAACTCAAAAAATTTTTTTTTTTGGAATTTAAATTTTAAAACCAAGATAAAGATATGTTATTTATATCAATACAATTTAATTTCTGATTACACAAATTGTAGGTTCTATTTACAAATGAATGGTGAAGGTGTATAGTGGGTTTTACATATTGGTTTAATTGGTGTCCTGATGAAGATACGGGTACGTCTTGAAACTGGTAGACATAGGAAAGTCAGTAAGTAGATATATACAAATACTAATTGTCGTTTATTAAAATAATTTCAGTTTGAAAACCTTGGTCAAAAATAATTCAAAAAATATTCAACAATAACTTTCGTTTCAAAATGGCAAAATCATATGATTTCCTTATTTTGCGTGCGTTTTACAAGACTACAGCCTCAAGGTGGAAACGACCGTACTTTTTTAAACTCTAAAAGTGGCTGTCGAGTCAATTTGATACTTATTAACGCAAGTAAAATTAATAATTCACAAAATAACTGCTTTGGATTAACTAAGTTACATACTTACATTAATAAGTTAGTAAATTAAGTATTATAGTACTTAAAGGATAAAACTTCTTCGTTATCCATTAAAACGACTTAGCTGCTTAATACGAGCCAAGATACTTAGTCATTATCACACACTTAATGAATTTTATAAAGCAATTTCTCTTAATATTATGGTACGTAATATTTTGCGTATTAATTGAAAGGCCTATGAATAAAATGCAATTTTCCAAAACTACTTTATATGCAAATGAATTTAGTTTTTAATTTTTTAAAGAATTTTTTTTAAACATATATTTTTTTGTTTTTAAATAATTATATATTTTTTTGCACCACAATAGGCCAGAAGAATTACAGTGAAATGCTGGTGAAAAGTGTTATTATATTATAATTAAAATAAAATATAAATAGTTTTAATGTACAATATCTACAAGATATAATATAAAAGAGGTAGTAAATTTACATAAATTAAATTTGTTGCAACAGAGAGAGAAAACATTTTTGAGTAGGGAATATGGGAGTCTAGGCAATGACAGGGCTTATGACCTGTCATTGGCTGGTTTAAGTGGCCACTTTAAACACTGTGTAACATTCACTATTCTGCCTATGTTTGAACATCCACATTTTCTCAACTCATAGTTATATAAGTTACTATTTTTATTTAAATTTAAGTTAGTAATTTTTTTTTAAATTACTCCACATTATATCACAGTGGTTCATTCCCATGCAAACAAACCAGTTGTACTAACAAAATTTGAAGTTTAAAAAGGATTCAGACTCCTTTGTCACCTGATCCAGTAAATTGAAGATCCAAGGATCTACCACAAAGAAATGCCTTTAAGCCAAAGTTGTTTTACTTTGTGAAACATAATAATTTTCGCCTTGGAATATCTGGTTACTATTTTATACTTCGTTCTTTGTTTACTGCTGGACCAGAAGTAGATCAGACATAAAATAAAATTTTCTGATTGTGAGGACTTTTGCCACTTTGAATAATGAGGCGGAAGGAAAGGTAGGAATTTTTGTGTGGTTGTGATGCCATACTAGTCGACATCGATACAAGACTTGAAATGTCTCTCTAATTTTTTGAATAGATGAACTCACATTATAATGGGCATTTTCACACCAGATTAGGAAAGTAAAATTTGTATACTTTGGCTGGGTATTAGTACTAAAAATATTTGTTCTTGATACGCGAAGAATGAACGTCGGCTAATTCAGCAACACATTTGTATGGCTAGACGTATCTTCACTTAATCTTCGTAATGTCAATGGTACCAATATTCAATACAGGAAATCTGTAAAAAATCTAAGGCTACAAATGGATGAACATCTCTGCTGGCGAACTCATGCTACTGAATAAGGCCGCAAAATATTTTTCAGTCTACACTCACTTTGAAGGTGGCAAAAATTCTTACCCGTGAATACTAAATGCACCCTTGTACAAGCATAACTACTACCCATTCTAGATTACGTTGATGTTTCCATGGCTGATTTAAGCTGTGAGCAACTCGATAAACTTGAACGGCTTCAGAATACATGCAAAAAGTACATATTTGGTCTTAGGAAATGTGACTACATTTCTGATTATCGTAGGCAACTGAAATGGCTCTAAATTAGACAGCGGAGAGACTATCACTCCCTCTCACTTCTGTTCAATGTACTTCATAGTCCTAACGCTCCTATATACCTGGGTGAAAAATTTCGACGCTTATCAGTTCATGGTTGACCTCTTTGTTCTAATTCTTAAGGCACTCTCTTAATACCCATCCACAATTCCTCTTTCTTCTCTAACTCATAAAGTGTCCATGCGGTTCGACTGTGAAATCATCTCCCTTTCACCATCAAATATGTTACTACATTATCTCTGTTTAAATCACGTCTGAAGAAACATCTCTTTTCTCTTCCTTAATCTCTTTTAATTTCTTTTTTCCTCTTTTTTCCTTTTTCTCATTGAGTAATAGTTTTGATTTAAGGTAATTTATAAACAAATACGTTTATTTCTATTTTTATATATCTTTAGCTTTTTAATCTCTTTTTTCTTTTGAATATGTTCTTCTTGAATTATAAAAATAAAACTATCATTTTATTGGTTGGTTGGAAGAAATTGCCATTTGGCAATAAGCCCGCCAGTGTACAAATAACATTATGTACAAAAAGTTAAATAAATAAACAAAAATTACGCAGTTTTGTTTTAGACGAATTTATTTTTAACTATGGCGTCTTGACGCCGGCCATTTTGTTTGAAAAAAAGTAATTTTTCTCCTTTATAAGAGGGGAACGCATTGAAAAAACGGTCAGATTGAGTCAGATTGTGGTCAGAATTAAGAGACAGTGAAAAAGTTATTTAGACCAGTAAAGTGTCACTAACGCCGTTCCCCCGCGAGGGTAGGTGGAGAGGATAGAACGCCGTAACTCTGTCTGTGCATCATGACCTCGTTTCCTCTACTTTCTTATGCCATATTAACAAAGATCGACCTCTACGCCCTGTTTGATACTGTTGTACTTTTAAATTTGTAAGTGAAATAAAGGACAGTTTAATCAAAGTTGTTTTTGTACTAACAAGACTAGTAGAAAAACACCTTTTTTTCTACTTCAATTAACAAGACAAGCTCCAGTACTATTAAAACGATACAACACATTTATACTCAATTGAATAACGGAGATTTTTTTACATCATTATTAAATGATTTGTGAGGAAAATTGTGTAATTCAGTTCTAAATGTTAATTAGAACCTAAACTCTGGACTAGTGCTTTTGACTTGACGGCTAAAAATCCTGAAAAAAAAATTGGTGGAGATAAGTCTACTGCGCTGTGCATTAATTGGCGCGTTTGCCTTCCATACTGTGATTCCAGGTTCAATTCCTAGCAGGATGAATGTTAAATATTAGTTTCAAATGGGCTAGACTACAATATTTCATTATTTCTGCAATTTAGATCTGAAGCGCACGACTGATTTACCTTGCTTTTCCCGTGACAAAAGTGATCCAAATTTGTTCGGTAAAAGGGGAAGATTTTGAGATTAAAATCAACGTATGTTTCGACCATCGCGACGTTTTATTTTGAGACCATTTCAAAGTTACAGTACACAAAAATATTTTTCTAAATTTTCTTTCTTAGTTTGTAAAGTTAACCCTTATCATTTGTCACTTATTTCTCGCCCAGTTCACGTGAACGTCATGGAAATAAACGTGGCATATTTTAAGATTGTTTGGCAAACTACACGACACTGGGCTCATTTATCTTTTTCGCCTTTGAGAAAGATAAAAATTATCATTATTTATTCGTCCCTATTCGATTTATAATATTTTTTGGCGTGCAAAGGGTTGACACGTATAAATATAAACGTCAAAATCTCTCTACGGATATCAAAGAAAAAATATACATATCCGTCAACAATATTTTAAATTTATCAAAATCTTTATTTATTTTTAGTTTCACAATATAATCATTCTCTTTCCACATATAATGGTGCATAGGGCACTGCATTGGTAGTACACCAATCGTAGTGTATCTTGATCATTTTTTTGTTACACGAAGGAAAGATGATCAGTCTTACGCTTCAGGTAAAGGAGATTGCAAATGAATGTTTTGTGAGTTAGAAAGCAGTCATCAAGATTATTAAGCAGAAAAGAGAAACAAGGTCAGTTGAAGCAAAGAGAGTTAGAAAATGTCGAAGAAACCGGAAAACTAGTGTTTGAGATAAAATGTCTTTAATCAGAAATAGTAAACTAAGCCCCAGAAAAACAAGATACATACTTCAACAAGATTTGGCAGCCACTAGGGTGATGATACATGTCTCAACAGTAAGAAGAAAACTCATTGAATCCGGAAGAAAAGCAATTCGACCACAGAAAAAACAACTCTTGATGGCACGTATGATATAGGAAAGGCTCATTTGGGCTAGAAAATATACTAAATCAATTGTAGAAGACTGGAGGAAGGTGCTATTTTCAGATAAGACCCACTTTCTTGTGCAGAGATATTGCACAAAATTCGTTAGAAAAAGTAGGGATGAAATACTTACTGTGACTCATATTGACCAAACGGTAAAATATCCTGTTAAGAAGATGTTTTGGGGCTACTTTTCATATATGGGGACCGGATATGTGATACCAATAGAAGAAATGATCGAAAGCTTAAAGTATAAAGCTCTATTGGAGCAGCACTTGAGTACCGAAGTGAGTAAATATCCTAATGGTAGGGCTGTATTTCAACAGGACTCAGCTCCTTCTCACGTATCAAAGATTATGATTAAGTATTTCAACGATAAAAAGATAACTCTTTTAAACTGGCCTGGAAATTCTCCTAACCTTAACTCTATATAAAATTTGTGGCCGAAATGTAAATCTAAGACACAAAAATCAAACTGCACCACCAAGATAAAGATGATAGAAGCCGTTATTCAAATATGATTTCGAGATGACAAAATAAAAGAAAATTGAAGAAGTTTAATTGATTCCATGCCCAAACGTATTAAGGCTGTTTTAAAAGCAAAAGAAGAACATACATCTTATAAAATAAAAAATATTTTATCATTGGACGTCACCTGCAGTTCAAAATATTAATATAAAACGTATTTTATGATAATACTGTATGATGTTCAAAAATTCACACCCAGCCTCCGAGCGGGCTGGGTGTGAAATATAGTTCCTCTCTGCAACTTTAGTTTGAAATACAAAAATATGTGTTTAATTGTAATAAACATTAAGTTAAGTCGCTAAAGTGTGGACATGCTATAAACAAAGAGTGAGATAATTAATTTAAAGCATTGTTTTATACACGTTATTATATTTAACGCTTTGTTCTTACCAAAATATATTCAAACGCCACAAACTTTCGTGATTTTATAACTGTGACGTTAAAACTGTTTAAAAATGTGTTTATTTGTGAAGATCCAGTGCCAAAATTTACCAATTTTTTGTAAAACAATTTATTTATAATATAGTGCTACCTATCTACGTTTATTTAAAAATACAAATGACACCTTTTTTCCTGTATCGCGTAAAATTACTCAAATATCAAAAGTAATACTCAAGTCTATTTGACATCTTAATCAAAGTAAAATAATAACCATCATAAATTAAGCGGGAACCATGCGTCTAATAATAACAAACAAAATTAACAAGAAGCGGATAGATCCCTTGGTACCTACACTACGCACACATCTATTATCATATATGAGGAAACAGCCAAATGTGAACCAAATGTTTTTACAGTTATTTACTAGGAAAAGGACAATAGATCCTGTAAACTGCATACCAAAATAAAACAGAGACCTTTCGAGTTCGACTATCGTCTATTATCTTGTTAACCTTATTAATAAGTTAAGGAATGCTATTTTTGTTTAGTTTTTTTGTATGTTACTTTTTGTGCTGTTACATGTTCAATTAATTGCCATACTTACAAGTTCTTTGCTCAATGTATTATTATTGAGTTTTTTTTAAATTATTTTTTATTGTTAACTTTTTAAAATCATTCTTTTGTTATTGAAATTTCATTCGTCGATGCGTTTTGTAGCTGCAAAACTTTTTGTGATGTTAGCTATCATATTATTTTTATCATTATTTGTAAATGTTATCAACTATCAAATATCTTAATTAAGTAAATGGGGTCTAGAATTTCAACCGTTCATGCGCTCAGTAGCTGCAAGACTGGTTGTTATCTAACTTCTTTTTTTATAAATTTGCTTTTTATTTCGTTTTTTAAAATATCACTTTGACTTCATTGTCAAATATTTTTTTTAAAAATAAAAATGTAAATAGGGGCTAGATTTCTTATCGTCCATGCGCTCTGTAGCTGCAAGACGTGCTGTTATCTAGCTCCTTATGGCACTATATAAATTATCTTAACATTATTATTATTATTATTATGACAAAATTGTGAATGTTTTGTAACGTGGACACTTAACCAGCTAATGACAATTTGTAAGCCTAGAATGCCTTGTTGCTTTTTTTAAATGTTCTTCATCTCTGTTGATACTGTCGGACTTGTGGTGAAGTGGTGTAATCTAGATAATATGCTAAAAAATGCATAAACATATGCAATATCTCGCACCAGTCTTCAGCAATAGTCTCTTCCCTTAGACAAAATCCAAACTCACTTCTCTTGAAAATTGCTTTCGTTTTGGATAACTTAATGTTCATCCCGGACATTGAACACTCTTGGAACCACAAAAGAGAAATTTATCTTAACAAAAGTCGTACGTCTTTTTGGTATTAAATAATGCAAATTACAGGAAAACCTCGTACGAGGATTCTGCTGCGATCTGCTCTTGTAACCGCATGACCAGAAATATGTCAATTACCAAAAAAAAAAAAAATGTAATGTCCAGAACCTTCATGAATTGAAACAATTTTAAAATGGGAAAGTATGGGGACATTGCAGCATCACTCTAATTAATCATGTTTGTACATTTGTAAGATTAGCTTGCTGAGGGTTGGAGCTCCTACCCCAGTAAGAGATCGACAGAGAAGACACGAGGTTGGTGTTAAATGCGTATTTATAACATGGCGAATAAATAGTGGATTGTGTTGCGCGAGTTTTACGTCAATGATGAGTACACTAGAATTACATGCTGGAACTGAGTGACTTTATTGAGCTAGACTGAACTGAACTGACTGCGTTCTGTGGTCTCTTTATAGGTGACGTTTTTTTATAGTTCATCTCTTCATCGTAGAGACGATGTGAATGTACTGCAGAACGATGCTCCCGATTTCACGTACAATACTGATAGAGTTGCATTACATGTTATATTCGATTGTATAAAAAATGATGACAATGCTTTCTTCAGTCATCACACACTTTCAGGTAAAACGTTTTAGCACGTGTGTATCATCGATTATGGACTATGAACCCTACTATCAGAGGTTCATGATGACATTAATTTTAATAATGTGAAAATGTTTTATTTTTACTGGACTGGCACCCGAAGCGTAAAACTAATTACCTTACGTTTGTAGGATATTGGTAGTTGAGTGTTGGAGCTCCTACCCCAGTTTGAGATTGACAAAGAAGACACGAGGTTGCTGTTTAATGCGTTTTTATTACATGGCGAATAAGATACAGCACTTGGTTGTGTAGCGCGAGCGTAGCGGCGATGATGGGTTGAAGAGACTGCACTTGAACTACATGCTGACTGACTGAATTGAATTTTTTGGGCTAACTTACTGGCGTTGCCACGCTCTGAGTTCTCTATATAGGCGACGTTCTATTATAGTTCTTTTCTTTATGGTAGGGACGATGTGAATGTATTGCAGAACGATGCTCCCGATTTCACGTACAATACTGATAGAGTTGCATTACATGTTATATTGGATTGTATAAAAAATGATGACAATGCTTTCTTCAGTCATCACACACTTTCAGGTGAAACGTTTTAGCACGTGTGTGTCATCGATTATGGACTATGAACCCTACTATTAGGGGTTCATGATGACACCGCGCAACCTCCCTAGCCTTGAATTGTTTTATTAGTGCACACGCACATAAAATTACTAATCACAGTATTTTCGTTCAATAAATATTAATTCTACGTATTTCTAATATGGGAATATTTAATACTTTATTCGTTTTCCTAAGAGATATTGATTGGGATTCGTGGCACGTACAAAGGAAATTTAATTTCGATAAAATTATATCCGAATTGGAGGTCTTTCACGTGGAAGGTATTTGATTATTTCATATCTAAAAGGAAACGGTATTTAAACCAGAATTTACACTGAAGCTTTGATCAATTTTGTGCTCTGAATACATTGATCAATTCACAATTTACGTATTTGAAAATTATTCTGTTTTGTTTATTAGTAATGAAGAAATATTAAACTTACAATAAGTTAAATTTACTGTGAGTAATACATTTATAATACTTGTTACACTACCACTTATTTGTTTGGCCAATAAGTGTTTTTACCAACATTTAGACTTTTAAACTTTATTTACAGTTGATTGATATAGTGTTTATTTTGTAGAACTCCATATTTAAACTTATAATATTAGATGCCCTAACAAGGCGAAACAATTGTAATGAAATTTTCTTTTTTATATTTGTAAAAATAAAATAAAGTATTCAGTTGACTCAAATCAGTGTTTGATATCTAATATTATTAATATTAAGTTTATTTATAGTGTTGAAATAATTTATACAAAATAATGTTATAGAAGTACCAGCAACTGTTTTTTTATTAATTTTACTTCTGCACCACAATACCCAGGCTTGAGAAAAAATACATTAAATCTTTGTGTTCTCTTCGTTCTTATTCTAAAGGCACTATCTTAGTACCCATCCACAATTCCTCTTTCTTCTCTAACTCATATAGTGTCCATGCGGCTCGGTTGTGGAATCATCTCCCATCCACCATCAAAGATGTTACTACAATATCTCTGTTTAAATCACGTCTGAAAAAATATCTCCGTTCTCTTCCTTAATCTCTCCTCTTTTCTTCTTTCCTCTTTTTTCTTTATTCCCATTGAATAATAGTTTTGGTTTAAGGTAATTTATAAACAAATACATTTATTTCTATTTTTTTATATCTTTAGCTTTATAATCTTCTTTTTTATTGAATTTGTTATGTTATTTGAATTATAAAAATAAAACTATTATTTTGTTGGTTGGTTGGTTGGTTTAAAGAAATTGCCATTTGTCAATAAGCCCACTAATGTATTAATAAAATTATGTACAAAAAGATAAATTAAATATATATAATTAACCTTTTATTGATATTTTTCTTTTTTAGTACAAAAAACCGATAGGAAGACTCACTGTCTTTAAAACGGTTTTTAAGCCCGCAATAAATATTTATTTTAAAATATCAGAATTTCTTGAGTTGTTCTACAATTTTCTAATTAAGAATTTAATACAAATCCAACTCACTTCAAACACTCAAATAATAATACGTTTTCTATGCTAATTCACACTTTTGAAAGCGTCTACCAACGGTTTGTTTATTTTGAAAGCATTTTCGGAATAAATTCGAGGGCTCTGATGATTTTTGGAATTTCTTGACGTTCGAATTAATCTGCGATCAATTATTTAATTTCGGAAAGCGTCTGTCCTTTCCAGAAATTGAAGATTTTTCAGTCAAAAGTCGCTTATTTAATACGCGAAAGATTTAGTCATCTTGATCTGAAGTTATTGAAGAAAAATTGCTTTGAACAAATATCTGTAATATGTATAACTTACCATTAGCTGTTTTATAATTTTTTCTGTATTTGGACGAATTTAAAATACATTTATGTTTTTAAAATAGAACCAGAACCCAAGAAAAGCGTTTTTGACACAATGGCTATTCTCGGGTGAAAATCCTGAAAAAGTCCGCCTCATTGTGTAGCGTTTGTCGCATTCACCTACAGCTCTTAAAATTCTGGGTTCGATTCCAGGTGGACGTGAAATATTGGTTTTCTGGTGGTTGTTCACTTGATCCAGCAACTAGAGATCCAGCAACGATTCGCGAATTTCTACATTTAAAAAAAGCGTTCTTTTGTCATTGGAGGCGTCCGTCTACTCCGATCGGAAGAAATGTCTTAATCGACTATAAAAAAATGTCTTTAAATGCTCTTCTTGATGCTTGGCAATCGCGATGGGAATCTTCTCACCCTTTAAAGAAGGTTGCCTTTCATTTTTTTCCTTCAATCCGCCAGCATTTAAAATTTCCTAGGGTAAACCCCTATCAATGAAATACGCAGTTTTTATCAGGTCATGGTAAATTTAATGAAAAATTATTTGTTCTCAATATTATTGATTCCTCTTCGTGCTGCTGCGGATATCCCAATCTGTCTTTTGAACACATCCTGCGGTCTTGTTCCTTTCCCCTTCTCTATGATAACCGAATGGATCTTCTTGCTACTATCCGTGGCCCTGTTATAGGTCCTTGTGGATTTGCAGATGTGGTGGCTTCCAAAAAGAATTTCAATGCTTTTAAAAAGTTTTGTAATCCTTTCGGCGAATCGACCAAGTCCAAACAATTTAATTCCAGTCAGTGAAAAATTCCCTTCCCTCGTTTCTCAATCCAATGAAGTGCATATTTTATACTTCTGGATTACTTTTTTTTGGCACAAAGATGCTAAGGCTACCAGAGTACATAGAACTCTTTCGGTTAGCTTTTCTCGTTCGGCAACGAGTGAATTTTCCGTGTATAAGGGGCACCACCGCCAAATAGACTTATATCCTCAGATGCAGTGTGCGGTATGTGGTGGACAAGCTGCATTTAGTGTACCAATGCAGTGCCGTATGCACCATCAGGTGTGGATTGGGGTGTGATGATGATGATGATGAAGTGCGAAATAAATTTATTGAATGAGCATTTAAATCAAGATTGAAATGTCACTATCGAAATGTTTGAGTTGTTCCTTCTTCTTTTCTTCCCCTCCCCTCTCCTCTCTTTATATTAAAGTATACTTTTTTATTTTATTTTTGTTTTAAATTTTGTATTAAGTTTTATGATTCCAAATCAATACCTAGAATATGTTCATGTACTTGTAATTTTCTCAAACTGAACGGTATGGGTGTATGGGTAGGTAGGAAAAAATTGCCGTAAGACAATATGTCTGCCTTATATGTATATAAATTGTGTATGTATTTGAAATGTAAAATAAAATAGAAAAATGATTCCTTTCGTGAACATCTTTTATAAATATGGCACTTGATTTTAGTATATGACAACTTAATTGACTTTTTAACGTCTACCGGTTTTGAGACGTATTTGTCTCCTTGTCAGGATACTCAGTACCTACATCATCATCATCATTCCCTTTCCGCATCAAACGGTGCATATCGCACTGTATTAGTTTATCAATCGCAGCGTATCTTGATCATTTTTGCTATACGAAGGTGAAATGATCAGTCTTACGCTTCAAGTACCAGTCCAGGGACTATAAAATATTCTAGTGTGAAAGCGCCCATTTTAAATAATTATTCCTTATCAGCCATGTTGCGACTCCTTGTATGGTAGACAATCGCGTTGACCATTACACAACGAGGACGAAAAAACAGGTTGACTGTAACTACATTAACATTCAATTCAATTAATTCATTTTCAAAACAACATATTTCATTAATTACATTACAAATATATACTTAAGACGTATATACCAAAAAATAAGAGTATTGTCAGAGTAGTAGGAGAATCCTGCTCCAGAAAATCCCTTCGGACACATGGAACAGATTAATATCCAAAACGATATTGTTCAGCATAGCGGTAGTCTTTCAAACAGACGTAATCAACGGTAGGTTGGTCCTGTATATTGAAATTTGAAACAATATATGCTGACGCTGTCTTAGATAATTATCAATAACATGAAAACTCATGCTCATCATAATCTCCGGACCATCCACCATACCGCGCAACAATTGATAAACATGTGTCAAATACACATTCCTTCTAGTTTCTAAATTGTTTTAGCTTTGCTTACCCTGGAAAAAGTAGGTAGGGTAAAATACAGCATATTAGAGAGACCATTGAGTCAAAAACACTCTTTGAAGGTTCTAGTTCCATTTTAAACTTGTATTCTTTATCCACCTGGGCACAATTTTTTCTCATTCCACCATTGTTCTGATCTTGGTGACCTCAGGTTTCCACACAGTGACTCGAGGGAGTTCTTTTACACAGCAAGTTAAAGATTAAAACCAGTGACTTCCTAATTCAATGCTTTTTAGTTTAACAAAAAACGAGCTGAACCCGGCAATGTTTTGCTATTACTGTATTTGAGTTCAAACTCGTATAATATATATATTAAATGAACACAATCGAATTTGATAACAATAATTTTATTTAGTTTAAATTAATATGAATACATGCATTGTTATTTTTGTATTTCGGATTACATAAATTATAAGGATATGCGGTAAATGATAATAGGAAGGTTTGATAAACGGGTATTTGAACATTGTTTTCCTGTCACTGTCAAATGCCTCCCCAATACTGAGTAAAACAATACTGCATGTCAGACGTGTTGTGAGAATAGACAAAATCGACATTTTGCCGTCCCTTTTTTCGCACCACAAAACTGAACCTATTTTGTTATGTTTTTAGACAGAGTATCAGAATAAAATGTTCTGTATCAGTACGTTTTGTATTTAAAAAAAAAAATTGTTTACCGTGCGCCCGAAAACAGCAGATAAAACTCGACGTTTTCACGAGTTTTTGGATGGTTGTAGTTTCTATAATAAACAATGCATCAAATAAAATAAAACAAAAGCGACACGCCAATGGTAAACATCTCTTGTGAAATAAAAAAATACTACTATAATCCAGAGAGAAAATACGGAAATTCGTTTGTATGAAGAAAAATCAGACTGCGTTCCGTTTTAAGATAAAACATTTTCACAACATTTTGCTTCATAATGCTTTTACGTAACCATAAAAAAAAGTTAAGTTTTCTTTAATTTTACTATTGACCTATTAATACATATATTGCACTTCAAACCCTCTAAAATTATGACACAAATTATGAACTCATGCCCAGACGTTTTTTCATGCTCAACGCGTACTTAATTGTTATTTAACCACCACCTAGGTTTTGACGTGAGCTTGACATTTAATTCCTAACGTGTCTTGAAAACATATAAAAACTGTTCGAATAAACGTAAAAAAGAAAATGTAACTTTTTATTTGTAAGCAAGTACCTTGTTACTTGTTTATGCTTGAATTTCATAAGTTCAAATCGTTAATATTCAAATCTAGAATCCTTTTTGTTAATGTCAAACTCTGTTTTTTTAGTCAACAGGGATCCACTTAATGTAGAAATATGATTTTCAAAAATATTTTAGTGCAAGTTTATAGAATGAAGAAATAAATTTGTAGAAATTATTTTTAAAAAAAAATCTGTTTGGGATCCACGAAAAATGGATATTGTTTGTAAACATTCAAATACAAACTTTTTCATGCACAAAAAAAACATCCTTTCAATTTATTAGTTTATGCATTTTTGCCGAATGCAGCCCAGTAGGTCGATAAATAAAAAATTTACGCTCCTAACTGTTTTTTTACGGATTACATTGAAGATTTTAAAAGCTTTTAAAATGCTTTACTTAAATTTTATGATTTCCAAAAAAATCCGCTCGAAAATCGGTCCGGTAGTTTTTAAGTCTATCGAGAACACACATACATTGTCTTATAAATAGATAACATAGAATTAATAATAGTCTAGAAGGGGGGCGTAGAATCATATTTGAATACATTTGACTGTGTCCGAAAATTCTCCCACTATGCTTTTCTTTTGCCGCGCGCATTTGTGATGTCGCCGCGTAATGTTGCACAATAGGAAAAAATATTAACATAACACAAATGCAAGGTTAAAAAAAAAGCAATTTGTTAATTTCTTGAAAATTTTTTTGGGCACTTGGAAATATTGATTGACACCACAGAGTAGATAAGTAAAGGGTCATTTAATAAAAGTACTTAAATTAATGAGCTTTGAACTTAAAATATAAAACACATTATATTATACATAGAGCGGATTCTTTATATCATATTAAATAATATTTGATGTTTTAAAGATAATGTCGGTCAAATGTCCACCAGAGTTGTTTAATCCGAGGTCTACTTTTCATTGGTTCTCTCATTAAATGAGCAAAATAGTGTAAAAAAATTACTACCCTGGCAACACTAACGAAATGTTCATTTTGATTTCTTCGACAATCTGACAGATGGAAAAATAATTCAATTTTTATGAAATGTTTTTGATACTTACACATTCATTCGCTTATTACTCATGAAATGTGATCCCATCCTCTTTCTTTAAGATTCCAGCAGTATTTCTACACTTTAAAAGGACACAACACGGCATGGTTGAATTCGTACTTAGTTGCGTACTAAGCTACGTCTACAAAGAAACTAATAGGTCCAAACGTAAAACTACTTATTTATGAGTAGTTTAGTCGCCTGTTTGATGCTCGTATGCGGTTTCTGGACTATTCTTAATTCTATGGATAATTAGTTCATTTTCATTATATGATATGACGCAATTTCCAATTCCACATACTTTGTATTGCTGTCATTAAACGGTCTGTCAATATTATATTTAAAACTTTTGTACTCTATCAATTTTGAATTATTATTTTTTTTATTTGCTGTTATAATTAGAAAATTATTTTCGTCTGCAAATATATTATGATCATCAAACGGCTCATATTTTACCATCAATCGTTTTTTTATGCCCAAATTTGATTGAACGTGATATTGAAATATTTCAATACGTTCGTAAATTATTTTTCTACCCAGAAATCTTCATTTTGTATTTTTATAAAGAAAACAAATGGCCTCTTCGTACCGGGTACTATTCATAAAACTACGCTGGTAAATATTTTATTACGTTTTCGTCCGTTTTACAAGGATATTGATTTAATACAAAATTAATCCACATCATTTTTTCCTTGTTAAGGTCATGATATTAATACAAAAAGTATACAAAAACTTGTGTCAATCGCCTGATAGTGTACTATAGCGAAATGATTTTGTTTTTTTTTGTATCCATAAGTGTTATTAAAAGTCATTGTTCAATACATTTTTTTTTTATAGGCATTTTATGGTATTGGTTTAAGTTTTTTTAACAAATAATACCGTGACGTAAAGACGTCTGTGGAAGTTTTTATTATTGTTATATTCATTTTCAGCAAACAGCTTAATGCTTAGTTCTATTTTAACGAAAGTTAGTTGTGGGCGCATTTTAACTTTTTCAAAGCAAATCTAATACATTTTTTAACCCATTTAGACAACACGCTGATATCAGTTCTTCTGGCAGTTTTTTCTAACCATCAATAGCCCTTTTGCTCGGGAAATGTTTCCGTGGATTTAGATTGTATCATCCAGAGTTCGCGACACTAGCCACGGGACCGTAAAATTATTTTATCCGTTTCTTAAACGCACCATTTTCTTACGTATTAATTATCGTTAATTGTTTAACTTTTTAATTATATGTTTTACCTGTCAGCCCAAGTCAGTCTATTGTCGATAACTATATTTTTGAACTCATCTGTAAGTCCGGTCTTACACAGATTTTATTTCTAACAAATCTGAACATGTGTACAAAATCAAAATCGTGAATTTGTTGTAAATAATAGTCATAAAATTTTACAGTACTTAAGCGTAAAATTAAAGTATTTAATTATGTACAAATAAAATAATGCTCGTTCGATTGAATGCACTACATTAAAATATCCGTGATTTTTGTTGGTTTTTAAACTTGATTACAAATAATATGAAATTACTATTACAATTTATTGCTCATCGAGACAATAGACAATAAAAATACCCAGGTATTCAAATATTCAAGTAATGTACTCAGTAAAATTCGTTTGATGTAAAATTATAAGACCTAGATTCAAACACGTTTTATGTAGGTATGTCATAATAAATACAAATAACTATCGACTACACAAATTAATTTAAAAACAATTAACAAATGTGAGACGATTTTATTCGGAAGTGGCCACTGTAATATTCACCTTTTTGCCTATGTTCGAAAATCAATATTTCATCATTTTATTGTTTTTTTTGTTTTGTTACTAATGCGAGTGAGATTTATTTGACTGATATATTTCACCTATATACGATTTCAAGGCAGCACCTGAAATTATCTATAGATATTTACACTTTTTTGGACCAGTTAGTTGAACCAACAATGTTTCGAGTTTTTTGTACCTGATTTAGCCTGAGACTGTGGCCTAGCAGACGAGCATTTTGCTTAAGTTTAAGCATGGGATCCAAATTATGGCAGCTATAATGACTGTTGAGTATCTCATATGTCTCTATCTGGTCACTTCTTTCTTGCCATTACTGCAGCGTCGTGAGGCCGAGTGTTTCCAGTATTTTCGTATGGAAGCTGTTCCAGGCTTGGAGACAATTTTGTTGCTTGAGTTTGCAAGCTATAAAAGAAGATGGTGAGCAGGTGAATTAAATATGGACTTTTTAAAATCATGTAAATTGTATTTACGACGTAATTCTTCATCTGCTTAAATTATATTTAGTTATTTCTTTTTTTTAATATCCTCGTATTCGTAATTTATGATTAAATTTATTTTACAATTTTTATTATTTTTGCAGTGGATGAAAATCCTTAAGTGATTAAAATCAAATTGCTTTAGCATCAAAGTTATGAAAAATACACATAACAAAAAGGTTTTCCCTAAAGACAGGAAATACCTAGCTAGTCAGAACCTAAAATAAAGAACCTCTGTACATTGAAAAAACTGTGAAATACATAAATTAATAATTTAAACATGAAAACAAAAATAATCAAAATATTATGGATATTTGTAGCTTTATGGACTAACTTTATGGATTTTTTTTTATTTTTTTTAAATAAACTTAATTTTATGGATTATTGTTTTTTTTTAATAAACTCAAGTGCCCCCTCCTCAATTATTATCGACACTCACTAGCCTGTTCACACTTTATTTTAAGTATTATGTATGTTTAGTTATTTAATAACCCTGACGACAACAACGTGTAGTTTCAATAAAAAGCCGGTTGTTTCAATAAAAAAGGGTTCATAAGACAAAGTTTTTTTTTTTTTTTTTTTAATTTTTTTGATTTAAAATTTTTTAACATTCAAATTATTTTTCGAATGGAAACTATTTTGTTGCAAAAGGTGAATTTTTTTATACCATGATAAATCGAAGATGGCAATACTGAACTGCAATTGTTGAGCAGCAGCTATAAAACAAAGTTTTAATATTATTAATTGTAAAAATACATTTTAAGTAAAACATTTATAATAATCTACTTAATAAGTAATGAAAAATATTTAAATATTTTTAATGAAACAAAGTAAAACTTTCTTTACTTCAAAAAACGCACTTTTTAAAATATTATTGTAAGCCAGTAGCACAAAAAAAAATATTTAGAAATAAATCTTCCAAGGGCCAGTAGCACTAAAAAAAGTTATTTAATAAAAATGATTCTTCTATGGGCCAGTAGCACCAAAAAAAATATTCAATAAAAATATTATTTAATGGGTCAGTAACACAAAATAAAGTTATTAAGAAAAGATCTTTCAAGGGCCAGTAGCACCAAAAAAAAATATTTAACAAAAATGAGTCTTCTATGGGCCAGTAGCACTAAAAAAAGTTAGTTAATGATTTTTTTTTCTATGGGCCAGTAACACCAACAAAAGTTATTTAATAAAAATGATTCTCCTATGGGCCAGTTGCATTAGAAAAAGATTTTTAATAAAAATGATTCTTCCATGGGCCAGTAGCACAAAAATAAGTTATTTAAAAAAAGTTAGGTTCCCACAGATTGAAAATATGAGCGATTTTTAAATGCTTCTTTCACATTCATAATAACATATTACAACATAGACGGAGAACATTTAAGATCAAGACGTATGTTTTTCTAAGTCTAAGTCTAGGTATGTTTTTTTTTCAGAAAAACCATTATCCATTATTTTATTTAAATAATTTATTCACAATTCTTTATGAGATTGCATTGTGATGATGTAATAACTTATATTTACTTATAAGTTATTAATTTAAAAATTCTTGATACACTTCCACTTATTTATTTGACCAATTAGCACTTTCACCCTTTAATAGGCATGTGAAAATATTATACTCTGTAAGGATAATTAATATAAAACTATATATTTTCTTAATTGTAGGTACATTTAAAAATAAGTTGAAAAATACACAACACGAAATATTTCAATGGAACAGAGTGAGACAAAATATTGAAAAATATGTTGGCGGCTTACTTTAAGAGAGGATTCTATTCTATGAAAAACATTTATTGTTTTATTACAATGTACAGGGTCCAACTAAAGGGGCTAATAAGGGTGAGTTTTTGAATTTTATCTGCTGATTTATCAACATTCTTTCGCCATTATTTTTTATCCTATTTAATTCTAAAATTTCTAATCTATCTCACTTTTGACTGTAATGTCCTATATGTAAAAATTTTATGTTATTTGAATCGTAAAAATTATGTTTTCATTCATTTAAATGTGATGCATAGTTTGAAATATCGTTTATAAAACTACGTGACGCTAAATATTCTTTCAGTCTTTATTTAATTGCTCTCCCGCTTTGTCCTTAATATGAACCAAGGCAAATACATGTTAATTCATGTATTCCGTTTTTTTCAAATTTGATGTCCTGATCTTTACTATTAATTAATGTTTGACACAAAGGTTTTTTATTTTAAAACAAAACCAAAAGATTATTTGTTAGTAACACTTGTTTTATTTTATTGCTAGTTTTTCCAATATAATTTAATTTTACCTACTTTTTATTCTTATTTTTGTCGATAGATCTAAGTCCTGCACGTGATTAAGATATTGTATTTTTTTTTTGTTTTTTACGTATTAAATTATTATCTAGGGATTCTTTGTTGTCATTGTTACAAGCTAATATTTTAATAACATAAGGATCTTTTTATCAATTTTTTGTTAATATTGGTACATTTAATGATCTTTGAATTAACGAATGAAATGTGGATATTTTGTGAGAAACATGATATGTTTATGTAAATATAAGTTTTACATCATAATCCATTAATAAAATTTAAAATTATAGAATTTGGGACCATGAAAGTCTTTTAAGCGTTAATTGATAAATAAACAAATGAATACACTTGAATTTATATATTTATAATAAAATCTTAACGCCAATCCATACATATTTGTCAAATCGTAATAAAAATATACACTTTTTTATTTTAAAAAGTAATTAGATTTTTTTTGTCTCTTATAAAAAATACTTTAATCGAATTATGGGGATCTGATAAAAAACATTGAAGCATTTTTAATCTCCGTTGTAGTATTTTAAGTTTAAAAAAAATAACCAAACATTTTCGGCGCTACTGGCCATAAACTAAAATATTCCTGGTTTAAAACCTTCATTATTTATGTCGTTGAATTCCTTTGTTAGATAATTGACTAATTTCTTGAAGAAGTTTGACAATGTTCGTCCTTAGTTTGACTTAAGGTAAGGAAGGTTCAAATTACTATCCAATATAACACTTCTTGTCCTTATTTTAAGCCCTACAAAGGGGTACCGTGGGCCCTATTTTACCTAATCAAGAGACCTTTCTTAAGCTCCGTGACAACCTAATTTTAATTAATTGAAAGCAGTATGAACCAAAACCTCTGAACATTGCAAAAACAGCGAAATAAATTTGAAAACTAAACATGAAATGAATATTTGAAGGAAATTTAAAACCGAGGTAGTTTTAAAAACTACATACATAAAATATATATATAAATATACTAGGCATTTTTCATTGCATCAAACAGTACGTAAGCCGTCTGGAGATTACATCTTATATCTATATTTACAGTATCTATATAGCACCTATATTTAAGGGATAAATCTTTTGAACGAATAAATGTATCCGCCTTTAAATATGTTATTTATACTTTAAGTGTAAAAAATCAAACATTGATTTGAGTCTAACGAACACTTTATTATATTTATAAGATTATTTTTATTTTTCACTTAAGTACCTTGAATTATATGATTAAATAAGGACATTAAATCCATCAAATCTTCACATTCGTTTGAAAACCCCTACAAGGAAAAACAATTATCACGAATTTTTCGTTTTTATTTTTGTAAAAAAAAAAAATAGTCAACAATTATTTGAGTATGTCCAAACGTTTGCAGACCGGCTGGATCCTCTCTCAAAGAGAGAAAACATTCTTTAGAAGGGAATATGGAAGTCTAGGCATTTACAGGGCGTATGACCTGTCATTGGCTGGTTTAGCCCAATGAATCTCACCCACATAATAAAGGTTTCAGCTCTTTTACTTCATAAAAGTCAACATATGGAAGAGTTAAGGAAATGTCGATGTTCAAACATAGACACAATGGTGAATGTTACACAGTGTGTTAAATGGCCACTTAAACCAGCCAATGACAGGTCATAAGCCCTGTAAATGCATATACTCCCATATTCCCTTCTCAAAAATATTTTTCCTATCTGTTGCACCAAATTTAAATAAAATAAAGTGTTCAGTAGTCTCAAATCAGTGTTTGATTTCTTAAATTATAAGTTAAAATATGGAGTTTTACAAAATAAACACTTAATCAATAAATATGCTTTTTATATTTAAAATTCCTGAACAAATTAAGTTATGAAATTTTCTCTTTAATAAACATCCTGACGATATCAAAACGCCTACAAAAGGCACCACAGCGCTCTAAAAGTGAGCTCAGATGTTAAAAACCCCGGCATTTAAATATTATAATTTCCTCCAAGATCCTTCACAGCGTCCTTTTGTGTTCGAAAAGTCCTATCACCTTAGGCAGTAAAATATAAAGCCCATATACGCAGCACTGGTACACTGTCCGGTGGTTAGAAGATCATTGACGTAATAAAATGTTTTTAATCATTTTAGTTTATGTTATTTCAAAAGATCTCAATGACCAAAAATGTAAATTATAAGTCTAAGCATTAACAGGACGTACGACCTTTTATTGATTGGTTTAGATAACTTTATACTATGTTTAATAATTAATTAATATTAATAATACATTTTGCTATAAAAGGTCAGTTACATGTGAAAAATACAATATATATGACAATATCGCCTTGTCCCAGCTCCGTGGACGTTTCTACAGAATGCTGGGATAACACGAACATTTGGCCGTAGTAAACGATGGCGTTTGTTACGAGCGAGTTCACGAATATTACAATTTATCTTGTACCAAAATGTATTGAATTTGTAACGAACGAACTAAACCGTAAAAAATATTTTTTTCTTTTTCCGTTTTCGGCAGAAAAATAAACGGGAGCGACACGTTCACGTCGAGTGAATCGCTATTGTCACAAGTTCCAGTTCGTACGTGTTCACATGAAAACAATGCGATCGTTAGCGGGGGAATTTTTTTTTTTTTTTTTTAAATTTAAATTGAAAACATATTATTCATAATTTTATATAATATTCCCGAGGATTTTTTGTAAAATACTCATTTAGGGACACGCAAATAACGATATTTATTCACAGACGTTTTTATATTTTAAATTTTTACATTATTTACAGAACCAAAATAAAAATTATGATTCACCACAAATTTAAAGGGTATAAAATTTTTCAAAAAATTACAAAATTAACATAATACTAGGTATGGAAATGAGTTCAAAATGATAAATATATAAAAAAATCTTTAAAAGAAAAATTTTAAAATTTAAAAAAAATTAAAAATTACATGTATGTATATGAAAGTGCAAATGTTAAAAAATTACAGGAATGAAAATTTTTTTTAAATTAACAAAATAAATGTACCCAATTAAGGTTTAAAAAAGTATCAAAAGCGTGTTACTCGGGGATGTCAATCGTATCGCCACCGATGGCGATGTCTCGTGACATTTTTTTGTCCTAGAAATTGCTGTTGACACTCAGACAATTGTCGAGGCCTTAGAGATAACAATATAGCATTGTGCACGTGTAAACGGTTTTTAAGGCTCTATTGCACGCAACGATCCATGGAGATAAAGAGATCGATGCTTGGTATAAAACCTAAGAGTTAATAACAAAGGATGAAATTAAAAGCAGAACCAGAGTGATAGATAGCATGGAAGCGTAGCAAAGTGAATGTGGCAATAGGCATATTGTTGCATCCCAACTTAACACAGGGCTCTTGGCCTCATAGAATTAGGGGTAAGTTATTGTTTTTTTGTACTATGTCTCATGTATCGTTATATGAATAAATTTAAAAACAAAAAAAAACTATAACGCGGATTTTATGAGTGATCACATCAAAGATGCTAATTTATATTATCTATTTCATCTTGCGTATTTATTAAAATTTTCAGAAAATTTAAGATGGATTTTTTCACGTACCCATCAAAATAAAAAAGCAGCTAGAAAATATTATAGCTGTTATTTCTGCGTACCTACGTCTCAATTTTTTCTGCGTATGTTAAAAGCTCGCAATACACGAAACAGTTCGATTTTTAGTTTGACTTCTAGCCGGTTTGTTTGCTTTTTTATTTACTCTTAAAATATTGTGCTAAAAAACTTCTCAGCAAAAGGCGTTGTAGCACCATGTTATATTAGACAAAAATATTTTGATGCACGAGTATTAAAAAACGAAATTCAACACAAATACTGTTAAATAATATATTTTTCATAATTTGTTAAAATAATTATATAATTTTGGCTTGTTATAGCAATATCGATTTTTCATAATTCCCTTTCCACAGCTTATGGTGCATAGAGCGCTGCAAAGGTACATTAATCTCAGCGTATCTTGATCATTTTTGTCACATGAAGATAAAATGATCAGTTTTACGCTTCGGGTACCAGTCCAGGGATTATGAAGTATTCTTATGTGAAAACACCGTTTTTAATAAATATTTCATATCAACCATGTCCGGAATCAAGCCCGAGACCTCTTGATTGGTAAGAAAAGGCGCTGATCACTACACCACGAGGTCGATCAATATACTGTCTTAGGTTAAAAAAAAAACAAGATTAATATACTTAAAACCATAGAGCAAAACTTACTTATTACATAAATCATTTTTTTCTAGAAACTATGATAATAACCATCTAACATCAACTGTAATATTCTTCATTCAAATATTCGTAGTATTAATTAATTATGGATAACTTATACAGCGCCATTTTCGTAATAAATTACCTCAAGGGCGCATAACATGGTGATTCTTTTGTTAAGTTAATTTAATTGAAGCTTTTAAATTTGTAATTCAATTAAAATAATTTATTTTGTTGTCACGTGCTACGGATGAATTCAAATGATTTTATGATATTAACAAAAAAAATTATGAATTCCTAATTCTTATTCAATTTTTAAATATAAACTGAGATTTAATAATCTATTTTCAATGTCGAATAAATTGAAAATAAATGGATATACAACTCATTCCACTTCATTAAATATATGGCGAAAAGATGGGAATGTTGTATATATTAGAAATTAAATTAGTATTGTGGTTTTATAATTTGAAATAGATCAGGCTTGTTCCCTTAAAATACTTGTAGATGTTAATAAAGATACCACCTTGTTTGCAACATATAGATCTCCCTCGATGACGATACAAAAAATAAATATAAATATATTAGAGACTGGCCATCCAAATAAATATGGACAAAAAGTCTGATCAATGTTCCTAAAAGAATTTCAAATACTTAAACGTCATGTATAGACCATATAATGAGTAAGACTAAAATGGGTGTAAATAATTTATTTAACGAGGGCAAAAAATAATATAATTATCAATTTTTCTTCCTTACACATTTGGACGAAGGTGCAAAAATATTTATTCTGACAAATTATTTAATATGCTCCCACATAAAATTAGGATAATTTATAAAAAACAATATTTTAAAATTAAAATTAAAATCTAATATTTCAACTGTGAAGTTAAACAAATGTTTAATACAGTATTTTTGTTGCTATTTAGTTAAATAAAATATTGAATGATGACCAATTTTTTTTATCAATATAACGAAAATATCAACATTTTACAATACTTCGAGCATGAGTTTCCTTCATTTTACTTAAGGTTATTATTAGTAGATAACAGTTAATTATACAATTGTATCTTATAAAAAAATTAAATCTTTGAAATTCAAAAAAAATCCCCGTCGGTTGTCCCATTTTCTTTTTCATTAGCGTCGTACAACTTTCATAAAACTTTTTCTCGGATTTAATTAAGTATACCGCTAATTTATTTCATGTTCCAACCACCCTGTATCATCGTGAATCCAAGTTGGAATATAATACAAGTGCGGGGGTTCCATGACAACAGTCATTCGGTAGGTAGTTTAAAGACTTTCATTCAAAACTTGCCCCTTTAGCCTTTTGTGAAGCCTCCCTTCCGTCCCCCAGTACCAGCACCTAACCTAACAGATAAAAACTCATCCCCTAGAAAACTCCACCAAAATAGGGTCACTTAAACCCCTAGATTGTAGTCAATAAATATCCGTTATTAGATGCCATCAACGAAATAACGTTTAACTATTTATTAAAAGTTTATTTAAATTCCTATCTCTTAGACGAATGTGTGGGAAAACAATGTTTGGCAGAGTTACGAATGATGAAATCAGGCGAAAGTGGATATTTCAATTTCAATTTCAATTTTATTTATTCATATATATGTACATTACAAAATGGAATATCTAAATTCATACATATAGAAATAATTTAATTAATTAGATAAAATTCGGTATATATAAAAAAAAACACAAAAGTATACTTAATATCCAGAGAAGAAAATGTTAAAAAAGTAAGAGAATCTTGTTACGAAAAACTCCCTCAGAGACGTGAAAAATGTCAATGTCCAAAGTAATATTGTTCAACATAGAGATAGCCGAGTTAAGAGTCAAATCTGAGTCAAGTATAAAAGATAAGATTAAGAAAGGATCTCTGAGATGGTTTGGTCACGTAGAACGAATGAACGACAAAAGAATGGTAAAACAAGTAAATCTGGCAAATATGAACGGTAACGTGAGACGAGGACGACCAAGGAAGACGTGGCATGATCAGATAAACCAAAATTTTAAGTCTGGTCATGTCAAAAGCAGACAGAACCGAAGGGCATGTAAGATGTATGAATATGGAAGCAGCTAGGAATACATGCCAGGATAGACGTGTGTGGCGGTCCATTCTCTCTGACTACCCCTACGGAGAAATGGCGTGATCGTAGTAGTATTTATTTAAACTCACTGTCAAATTAGAAAAGAAAAAAACGATTAATTGTATCTGTTGATGTTCTGAAGTAAAAACAGAAAAGTAGATTAATAAATTAAAAAACTCAAATGCGATATATGCCTGCAAATCATTTTGTTAGAAATTAAATTTAAATGGAGATATTAAACATATATGTATTACCTTTTATTTCCGGCTTGTTTTATGATTTTTGTTCTACTATCGATATATATTACTATAAGTTGTCAAACCAATGATCAGTTTCTTTTTTAATTAAGTCTCTTAAGCAGTATTCAAATTAATAATTAAACGCATTAATATACAAAAACGCTTGTAGATTATAGAAATTTACTTTAAAAACAGTGTGCAATTGGTCAAACGAGTAAAGTTTAAAATTTGGCGACTACATTTTTTACAGAAATGGTGCTTGGCTAAGCCGATTATTTATTTCGATGTGTTTTAGCCAAAAAAAATCTCATGTAAGTAGGTACTGGTTAATTTTGGTTTGTGAGGTTGCCACGCCTGACGGGACATTTTTGATTTGGCAACACTTCTTGTTCTCCCGCTCTCTCTTCCCTTTTTCAACGAGCTAAGTTCGCACGCTTTTCGAATTGTTGAAAAGTATTTTTCGCTATTTTGCCGTGAAAGTTGACATAACTTAATGCTTAAACTCGCACAACGCCGCAAACATTTTATCATCCATCGCCATTCATCATCACCACCGCGTCATACCACAAAGTGAAAAATGTTTTTGATAACAATTATAAATTATTATTAATTGAAAACTCAATTTTCACTATAAACAATGATAAATAAGTCGAAATTATTTTTGAAAATCACAAATATTTTTTAATCATATTTCCTTGAGCACATTTAAAATTCGAAATACTTATCCTTTTTTTATTAATTTATGTCTGGAACGGTTTATTATTGAGTTGCATAGTTTAAATCTGCGCCATAAATTGGGACCTTTAACTCAGCCCAAAAGGCTTTTTATCTATCTTTATGTAATTTAAGTCCTTGCCAGTATATTTTTTTCCCAAATGGGTTCTTTTCAATATGCATATCACACTATTTTCTACCTTTTTCCCATTAAATCGATTATAAACCACGTTAATCGGAACGATTATGCTAATTTGATGGCCAGGAAAAGAAGAATAGAGTTTATGGCTCAGATATGCCCCTCCTTAATCCTCTGTTATCCTGCTACTTTTCTCAGAAGAGCATTAAGAAGTTTGTTTTTTGAGATTAAGATGAGCTTATATATTAGAAAAACAGCTTTAAAAAGAATAGAGAAAATAAACAATATTTTTTTTAATCCACTGCTGTCCAGTTTTGCGCGTATCTATCTTACATTGCGCTTCCCATCTCTTAACAAGACAAGAATACTTAGTTTAGATTTAGATTTATTAGTTCTATACTAAGCATAATATAATGGGATAGAATTCATTACTTGAGTGTATACCTTGATAAAGAAGCTAACATGGCTTTGAAAGCGGTCGGTAGAAAAAATAAATTATAATAAATTAATAATTAATAATAAAGTGGTTAAAAATTAAATTGTTTTTTTTAAATTTATTAAAATGAATTTATTCATTATGAGAATATTGAAAGAGAGGTAAAATAATACAGGGATTACAATTCCCCAGTAATGTTAATCCGTATCCGCTCCCTAAGTGGAGCATATGGTATCTACGAAATCTGTCGTCTGTCGTAACTCTGTGGCCAATTTTTAAAAATAAATGTTAGTATTTTCATAATCACTTACCCTATTTTCTATATTTCACGGTTTCGAGACGTACTCGTTTCTTCGTCATGACACTAATTACACTACCATGAAAACACCACTATACTCTCCAGCTAAAAGTTTTGACTAATTTTTTTTTGTTTTGCTTTTCTTTTTACTAAAGTTATAGATATTTGATGGTCTCACGTATTAATTAAGTCAACAAGTCATTTATACTTCACAAATATAAGATATTCACTTGTAAAAAATACATTTTTTTAAATAGATTAAATCATCAAAGCATAAAACATTAAGCTCCTGTAAAATAAAAAAAATCACTAGATACAACTTTTAAGCTAAGCGAGGCTGTATACACCTTTAACATATATATTAGTTGCATAAAAATATATAAAACCAACGTGCTCATAGAACACGTTCTATTAGAATCCTACACTTATAACTATTGTAATATTTAAGTACAACAACTTCGATGATGGTGTATAGTGGCATTTTCATGTTAGTATAATTTGTGTCCTGACGAAGAGACGGGTACGTGTCGAAACCGGTGAACATTGAAAAATCGGTAAATGGTTTTGTGAAAAAATTAACTTACATTTCCAAATAAGGTTTTACGTTTCAAAAGGTTTCGCTCTTTTCTTTATTTGCTACATAATTATTTAACAGGTTTATGATAGCGGCCATCTTTTGTGATTTTCAAATGATTTATGAAAGAATTTAACGCCCACATTATAATAGTTACGACTCTGATGGTTGCTTCACCGTCAATATTTTTTTATTTAATATTATTATTAGTTACATGTATTGCGTTGTTTAATTTTTATTGGCGATGGGGGAATATCGTTTAGTTAACCTTAGTATTTATAAATATCTGATTTGTAAATTACGTTAAAAAAAATGTCCGGTTAAAGTAGGAACCAGGAGCAGGGTTGTCTGGTTTTAAAAATTATAAATAATTTATTTTAATTTCAAGCCTGAAGAATCAAGTCAAACAACATAATTGAATTGGTCATTTGAGAAACCCATTAGTTCATCATTCTCAACTTTTCAAAAATTTCAGTAAAACCGTTTCTTACAAAATTTCAAATGAAATATATATATCTAACTTTAATATTAAAAAAATAAATAACTTAAAGCGTATTGGTTTAACATAAACCTTTATTTTTTATAAAACATTGGTTTTTTGACGGAATGAAGTAAGTTTCAAGTCAATGTCACATCTGACCAAAACCTGACTTATGGGGTTTTACAAATGTATTTATTTATTTAAACGCCTTTTAGGCTTTTTCATATTTTACATATAAAGACAGACATGTATTTTACAAAAAAGTAACAACAAATAAAGAAGATAAGTAAAAATAAAAATATGGAAAAAAAAATCATCTTTACTTATGAGTATATAAAATATGGGTATACCATATATATTTTATAGTACAAACATATATTGTAGAATAAAGAACAGTAGTGAATTTTTAAATAAAAAAAATAAAATAAAGAGTAAGAAAAATAAATGGGTATACATAATAATACATACAAATTTCGCAGTGGAGAGAACAGAAGTGCATTTTTTTGTATCCTTCATATTAAGGAATCTTTAAATTAGAAAAAATTAGAATAAATAATAATTTAGAATACAGATATAAGTCAATAAGCGGCACACAATTAAAATCAACATAGCATTATATAGTTCTTTCAATTTGAAGATAGTGAACTTATACACTTCATTTTTAAATTCAAAAGTGTTACTTTAAATACGTAGATATCTATATCATTTGTGTATTTATTTGGAAACGCATGAATTCTCCTTATTGGCGAGTGTGCAATGTAGTTTATCGTAGATACATTTACATAGAATAGTTGATTATATCGGGTAACCCGGCCCGGAACTCGGAAGTCAATTAGTTCTTACAGTTGGGAACATTAAAGGTTTCTTACATAGTTTTTCAAGTAATCAAGTTTGAAAGTGATTGTACTGTTAAAGTTCATTGCATTGTATTTTTAACCATATTGAATTTGACCTTGCAGTTTAAATGTGTTTTTAGTTTTACTTTATTAGTGATTTTTGTATTTCGATTAGTAAAAAGTACCATGTTAACTCGGGTTTCTTTTAAACATTCGTTTAAATCAGAACATACATTAATTTTCAAATAACTTTATTATTCCAAAACAGTATTACGTTTATGTAAAACAATATTAAATTCAATAATTTAGTAAACCAATTAATATTATATACTATGTTTCAATGTATTATACATAGTTAAATTAAGTAATTTTGTTGTTTTCTAGTATTATCTTTGTGTATTAAAATATTTTTAGTAAATTTTATTAATGTTATGTCACTGTTTAGAATTTTCCCCAACAATTTTATCGTTTCGATTCGTTTGCGTCAATTATTTTATGCCAAACTAGCGTCTTCTTTCTTTACTAAAATTTTTATAAACCACTATGAATGTTAGTTATACGTCGTATTTTATTAAGATAACTACTCAATTGACTGTTTAATTCCTGATAATAAGGTAGTTTCCTCGAAACCCGTCGACGAGTAATTGAAAATAAACGTGGTTTATACATTTTTTTTTATTCACGACTCTTATTTTGACGCCAATTTATTTACATTGATGTTTTTTTTTTTAATTTGATTCTTTCTTAAGTAAGTATAATTGTCGTATTTTAATAAAAATAAATATACTTACATAATTCCACCGATGGATGGACGGTTGAAACCCCAGTTAAAAAACCTGAAAAAAGGACAACGTCATTAAACAATTGATTTTTTTATTTTTTTTAAGCCAATCAACAGGCTTAAGTAAGCCCTAATAGATTGACATTAATGAGTTATACTTAATCTTAACATTCTTAACTCATGTGTGGCTATGCGGTAACGGATGTCTACCTCGGGTAAAAAACATTTAATAACTCTCTTATTTTTTTAAATAACCAACTCATATTTTTTGTAATCCTTATATGGACTTTTTTACACAAAAATAAGGAAACATTTTTATAAAAAATGCACGGGCTTTTTCTATAAAAAACAATTTCTTCATTTTGTAAAATAAATTAAAACAAACGAAAGAGATGCCAGTATTATAAGTGGTTTATTAAATTTTATAAGAAAGAGCACGAGAATATAGCATATCAGAAGACCGACAAGGACACTATTCGTTAGGGGCGGAGCTTGAGTGACCGAGAAAACAATACCGAAAGAGCACGATACAGAATTATACTACTTGTGGGACAGAGAACACATCAGTCGCGTGAAGTTTTTTGTAGTATACTGTGCTGACGCTGTATTTAACACACCGTGTTCCCGAAATGTTTCTACAATTTATTCACAATTTATCTGATTTAAATTATTTTTTGACAATTCTTGATGGAATTTCATTGTAATGATGTAATATTTACATACATTTACATATAAGTTATTAATCAAAAATACTTGGTACACTTCCACTCATTTCCACACTTAAGATAATATTTTGATTTCTATAAATCATCCTTACATTGTATAATATTCACCAGTCTGAAGATGTCCATTAGAGGATGAAAGCGCTAATTGGTCAAACAAATAAGTGGAAGTGTACCCAAGGAAGTGTGCAAAGTTATTTCATTTAAAGTGTTCAAAAAATTTGTTCCTAACTAGTTTTAAAAAACGTGTTTACGTTGTCATTTTTGTGTATGTTTAATTATGATTTGATTATATCACGTATTACGTACTATTATTTTATTTCTTACAAGTTTTTTTTGCTATTTTTTTAGGTTTTATTTCAATATTATTCTAAGAATATGTTTTAACAGCGTTTTTATTTATTCTAATAAAATCTAGTATTTATTTGCAATAAAAATTTGATATTCTTTTTTGCATTCAAATAAGAGTTGTATTAGCATAGCATACTTTCTAGTCTCCCGGTTGATCTATTTCCGCTAAATTCAGTCGTAAGTGTAATTCGGAATTCAGTCGACAACCAGACGCGGGCGGCAGCGCTTGATGGCGGGATTTTAAAAGGAATGAACACAATTTCTAACTTTATTTTGCATAAATATGCTTTAATTTTATATTTTTTATGTAACATCTTTAAATAAAGATCATTTTTAACACATACCATTGTAAATAATTTGGTATTTTAGCTTACATTTCAAAATATCTCGACTTATGCTTGTGGTCACATTGTGTTACACCACCGGCTGCAAAGGGATTATTCAGCACAGTCTTTTAAGAGTTAAAATCTACTTAAATTAACAAAGTGTAGAATTAACAAAAGGTATGCATATAACATAATCTAGGCGGAATTGGCAAGTGTGACATCGCGAGTCAGGAGAGACAACACCGCTTGCTTCTTAAATGCCTACCCTTGCTGTAGGAACACATCGACAGTACCGTTTAGTGAGATTTCGTTCACGGTTCTGAGGATTCTTGGCAGAGGGAAAATAATCCAAAGTTTGTTTTATATTTACCGACAGCAAAGACAGTATTGGTACGCAAGTTACGGCGAGGTACATTAAGGTTTATCTGAGCAAGGATATTATGGGCATCTATACAGATTTATACGAGTTACGCAAGGTACACAATATCTGCTCTAGAATACGCTTTTAGACAGATGTAGAAAAATAATTCTCGTGACCTTTGAAAATTCATTGATGAAATTCGCTTAGTAATAACAGTTTTTAGATTTCGATATTGTCCGAAAATGAGTTTTGTTAAAATGTCCAGTTTACTTAGTAAACCAAAGATAAAATCCCATTTAAAGCAAAATTTTTGTGAGGAGAGCCGCAATCTTTCGTAGCATACATCAGTTAGTTTTTCAATTGCGGTTAGTTGTAGGAACTCCAACTACGAGATAGGGCTCATTTCAACTATGATATTTTTGTGATTTGAGTGATGTGTATCAGATTGAATAAATACCAAAAAAATTGTACGTTTATTTCTTTTATCAAAATGCCGAAAATTGTAGAACTTTGATCTAGCCCAATTGTATACCTACTTAGCCGAAAACATTTTTGAGTTGGAATGGAGATATTTTCATCTGAGTTATATATTTTCAACTTGTAACATTTTGAACGTTCTAGACTTATTATTAGTATAAATACGAAACGTTAATTACTTTTGCCAGAAAAGGATCAGTCCGTTAAAGGTCTTTGGAAAATCAAAGGCAGTTGACCGTTGTAAATAAAAATAGTTACCATCCTTTTCAAGGAATTGAAACATTATTTTATTCGAGGAAATTACAATTTGCACAGATCAAAAGGAAGTGTTTGATCGAAATGTAGCCAATTACTTTGATTTTAGTAGTATTAATTTTATATCAATGAATAAATCAATGAACCTTGAGACTTGGAGGTATATTGTTCTAAATAAGGAATCGCAAGTAAAGAAGTTAGTTTTTAGCTTTTTCTAAGGTATTTTTCTGTTTTGCTACTGGCATTAACAAGATAATACGTTTATATTAACATATTAACAAGATAATACGTTTATCAATTATGTATTTACGAGCCAGTGGAGTGGCATCATAGAATGTGATTCTTTGTGACTTTGTATTTTTTAAAGTTAAATTGCTAAAATAAAATACAAAGAATAAATAAAACGTGCTTTTCCAAATGTTAATGGTGTTTAAAAAAGTACAACAATAAAACAAATTTAACAAATATCGATTAATAACTAACCAAATCCAATTCTATCAAAATCAACAGTTGTAAAACATTTAAGTCTGTAAGTGAAAATTCTTGATTGAAGTTCATTGTAATTTATTATATAAATACAAGACGAGTGCCAATCATTTAATAGAAAATAAACATTCCTTTGAATTAAAAAATCATGTAAAAATAATTCATATTGCACCTAAAGGCCATTAACTTGAAAAATTAGCATTTCTCGAAATTATTAGATAAATAGATTAAAAAATAAACCCGACGTAGAATTACTTAATGAACAGATAACACACGTGCATTCTCCATTACTTTACCCATTGTAATATAATTTTACTAATGACTTTTCACCCTTTTTTTTTCAAAAATCATTATTTACAAAACCACACTCACGAAGGATGGGACACTAAAAATAAAATAAACTACTAAATCTCATTAAAATAGCATTAAATAAACTCATTAGTTCACCCGAAGAAAAAATATTGATAATTATCCTTAAAAAAAAAAAAACTTTATTTAATTTACTTTCATATAACTTTAAATGATCTATCCTTACCTCTGTTTTGTAAAAAAACGTTGAACTCTTTTATAAAGATACCAGTCTCGAAGATGTCGCGATTTTTGTGGATTTGTGGATTCAGGTATCACTCGTCTTTTATTTACATAATAAATTTCAATAGTTTTATTTATTTGTTGATGTATTTTTTTATCAAGTCAAAACTCTACGTCCTCTTCGTAAACCTTCGATTTTTTTGTCTTTCAGGGCTAAGCTAACAGATTTTAGGGCAAATGGCGAGCCTCAGGCGCTACAAAACCTGAGCAACTCCAGCTTAGAGATAGGAAAAGTCCCTGACAGAAAATTCAAAGGCATTTTACAAGGCTTTAAAGTAACAACCCTACCAAACGCCTAAGATACGGGAGGTTTATCACTTTCCTGTCCAAAACCGAAGCCGATTACGAAACGGGAGACGGATTAATCATGAATAAGAGGCACTGTATGGTGAACCCAACATTGTACAATTTATTAAAATAGGAAGATTTAAATGTTTAGGCCATGTGCACAGAATGAATGATAATCGTGCCCCAAGATTCTTAATACCACTCCGGAAGGCAGACGAAGCAGAGGCAGACCAAAATTAAGATGGCTGGATAATGTGGAAAGTAGCGTTATATCAATTGCCCTGACAAATTGGAAAAGATCTGCAGGGTACAAGGAATAATGGAGACAGATTGTGGATGAGGTCAGGGCTCACAACGGGCTGAAGCTCCACTGATGATGATGATAAATTTTTATGATTGACGTGTTTTTCACTCAAAATTTCTTCTAAAAGAACATATCTAGAATTTTATTTTCGGATGACATGAGACTTTTGAAAATAGAAAAAAAAATTCTTAGATATATCACTACGCAAAAATTAACATTGGTCATAAAAACGATGAATTAGGTATCAAAATGTACCATCGATAAATGTTTAAGAGATTGGATGCATATATTATTTCACATCATAGTGGAACTAGGTAGAAGTAAAATGGATTGTCTGTCTTCGGAGACAAATCAAGTCGGCCCCATTTGCATTTTTCTCTTTCGATAATTTTACCATGGAAAAAGGAGACAAGTCGAATTGACTCGGTTCTTTTCATCATTTTATGGGTTCAATCTGTTTGTGATTACATGACGCTGTTTGCCCAAAATAAACAGAAATTTACGTGATCAGCTATGTCGATTATCGTTTCAAATGTTTTGTTTTTTAATTTATTTGATTATTGTTAGTGTTTTAAAATGTTCTAGCAGGCAACAGTCGAGTATCGCTGACTGTTCCATGCTAGGGAATTCGGCCCTTTGGGCATCATGTAATCTGCCCTCCGGGCCTCATTTTACGCCCTGCGGGCTTTAATTTATCTCCGTTTACCGTGTTTTCACAGAACGATTAAAATTTAAAACTATCATTATCGCAAAAAACTTTTTTCTATTGGCCATAATTTGAGCAAACGTTTCACTCCTGTATAAAACTATCTTAATATTGTTTGGCAACGTTACATGTTTTAAGTATAGTGTATTGCAGTGTCTTTTCGCCATATTTATTTCAATATTTAAAACAGCTCACCTTTCCATACTAGTGAACCTGATATTACAATCATAAAATGCGAAAGTGTCAACCACTCTACGAGACATTATTTTCTTCACTCGGTTTTTTTGTGTTTTTTAACTAAGAGCAGTTATCGAGTCAACTCCGCTTGTCTGGGATACTCGTACTATTTTACATGCAGAACAATATTATTTATCTGCCAAGACACCAATTTAAGAATCTCTCATATTATTATGATTTATATTGTATAAACAAAATATCCTTATTTTCATCCCTCTAATTAACAGCTTAATTAGGGGATAATATTGTATACTCTCAGCTTAACTGGAGCATTTATCTTAAGCAGACACTTAGTTATATCAGAATCTTGCCTTCACTATTACAACATTAGCTGAAGGAACAATGAGTATTAGACCAAACATACTGGTGTATAATTAGAGTAACTAATTATCTGGAAATCATTCCCGATAGTTAATATGTGATAATGTTGATTACATATGAATTCACAGATAAATAATAATTTTGAGAGATAAATACAATATATTATGTACGAAATTTAGGTATATTGTTGGTGACAACTATATATCTACAGTTGTCTGCATACCCACACAGCTTGGCAAGTCATTCTAGATTGGTCTCTCCTAACAAACAGTCGCTCTCTTACCACAATATAATAAGCATTCAGAATAAACCACAGTCAACTACAATAAGTCTTATTATTGAACTTCACATACCACTATGGGAGGATACCGTAAGGAATGTAGATATATTGTTGGTGACAACAATATATCTATAGTCGTCTGCATACCCACACAGCTTGGCAAGTCATTCTAGATTTGACTCTCCTAGCAAACAGTCGCTCTCTTACCACAATATAATAAGCATTCAAAAAAAAATTGTTAAATATTTTTTGAACCGTTGATATATAAATAAATAAATAAAGTACCTAATGAAATGTGCTCCGTATATTCTTATCGATTTTTAATTACGTTACTTTTCTTGGTCTATATTAAAATCCTCAATTCTCGTTTAATAAATTTTAACAGTGTTATGCACCCATATCATTAAAAAACAATTTTTATAAGGAAAATTATTGATAACTTTAGTTACAATTTTTACCTAAATCATTAAAAATGAGTTTATTTTTTGGTTCAAAAACTAATTCAATATTTTTTCATTTGCAGCTGTCAAGTGCAAGCGAAGAGTCTTTGTAATATGAACGTAGTCCTAGCCTTCTGTTTATATGTATGTATGTTTATGCTTTTATTTCAGAAATATAGTATCTTTTTTCCCCTTTGGACCTGAAAACTCTGGAGTCCAAAGGAAAAGCTTCCTTTGCGAAGTATTAAATTGTTTCTCAGTGTCTTGGAATTGCATTTCCTCTCCTTTTTGTTGCATTTATCATGTCAAGAGATACTCGTGCAGTTTTGATGGACGAATTTTATTGGATAGCTGCAGATAAGAGCATTCCTCGAAAATGTACATTTCTTTATTAAACTGTAATACTAATTGTTTAAATTATTTTTTTTGACAATTCTATGTGGAATTACATTATAATAATGAAATTACTTATATTATGTTGTAAAATGTTGTTTTTTTTTATTTAAAATATTTTTTTTTGTATTTATAACAAAAAGATTTATGGTTAATAAATTAACTGTTTTTAGTGCACGCCTATAAGCACTTTTATATTTTTAATTACAAATAAAGAATACAGTTTTATTATTGATTTATTCATTGACGGACTGATGCAGTCTCAATTATAATGGACTCAGTATTGATGTAGACATTTTTAACTGTAAGTTGGATTTATTTAGAAAATTTCTTCATGAAGTTGATTATTTGGGATAGTTGCTGAATGTACATCTTGAGTGAATTATGCTATGTATATGTACTGCATGTAATGTATATGATTGTGTATGTTTTATATATGCGTTCATGTGTGTGCGTGGATGACTCGGGGAGTGCATTCGGTATTTTCATTTATTACCAATGATAACCTCCATGGAAAACGCAAATGATAACAATTATTCTTTTCTCACTTGAATTTCTTGTTTATTTATTTATGTGTGACATTTCATGTTAAATCTTTTGCATAATTTATGAAAACTTAATTGGTCTTTTTGTGTTACAAAATCGTTATTTTGATTACTTTTTATGTATGACTGTATGTTTTCTGAAAAAAAAAAAAAATTCTAACAATGGTAAATATAATTTATTATAATAAATACAGGTACTAATTTAATAAAATACAGCTTTATAAAATTAAAACTAGAACAAAAATAAATTAAAAATACTACCTCAAGTCAAGATCCGGTCTATCTTAGTGAATTTTTTAATCTATGAAAACTTACACCAAAAAAGACCAGATTTTGTCTCAAGTCTACAATACGACATAATCGGGACATTGGTGCATGAAAGCCATAGTTATTTTGTATGCAAAATAGAACCAGGATCGTGGACAAGTGTTTTGGACTCGATCGCTACTCTAGAGGCTATACACTTTAATATTCCACCGTCCTTGGACTGGGACATAAAGCGTAAAACGATCACCTTGTCTACTTGTAATACATGATCAAGAAACATTGCATGTTCTTTTCTAATACTACGTCTTATGCGCCACCGGTTTCAGACGAGAGTTTGACGATAATGGTCATAAATTTACTATATTTTTACGAGGGTATTGCAATGACGTCCCAATCTATAAATGAACTCCCATTATGCAGCTCAATCACTAACAACTATCGATAATAAGTGTTTATAGCGACGTGATAACAATTTCTCACCCTGGTTGTTTATTGTATTCGCGATCACAATGAAACATCCGTGAACAACTAATGTTAAATGTCAAAAAACTTAGGTTTCGCGACGTATAATCCTGCTGCGCCATCACATATTTGAATTTCACCGGTGTTGATATGAAAAATATTCCAAAACTGCAATTTCCATGTATTTATTTATTTATTTTCATGCTATTTATTGCATTTATCCAGCGATTGGCAAGCTAAATGTCAAGAAAAGCAGTCGCCATAGAAATTGTAATTTAATTTTTACTTTTTTGTATTAGATACTCCTTAATATTTTGCAAATGCAATAAATTGTATTATTCTTTATTTAAATGCCAATTTTTTGCCAATAAACTGTATTTATTTACAAGAAAAACAAACCGACACAAACGTCGACTTAGAGATTACACACACATTGATTTATGATTGCGATAACTTAGGCATTTGTTCATTGTGATCGCTCAAATGCTAATCATGTTTTTAAGCACGCCAATAGTCATTTATGATTGAGCTACTAGAGGACTTAAACATGATTTTTTTCTACGTATTAAACCAACAAACGATAAAGTTGAATCAAAAAATATTATTGGTTATGAAACTTATCACTCATATTTCTATTATTCTTTTCATCGTCATAATTTAGTTTCCGCACCTAATAGTGCTTAGAGCACTGCATTGGTACACCAATTGCAGCGCATCTTTATCATTTTTGTTACACGAATGTAAGGTTATCAGTCTTAAGCTTCATGTACCAGTCTAGGGACTATGAAATAATCTAGTGTAAGAACACCCTTTCAAATAATATTTCATATCAACCATATCGGGAATCGAACCCGAGACTTCTTGCATGGTAGGTAAATTCGCTGACCATTAAACCACAAAGCCGGCAACTCTTATATCATCAATTTTTTATTATATTTTTTTTATACGTTCATGCAAAATCATTTAATATCTCACATGACTTATGAGATTTTTTTATTTAACTGTTTAACTAAATATCCCCGTAAATAAATGATTCCAACAAAAAAAAAAATACACCACGGTTAGTTTACTAATGCAGTGCCCTATGCACTTTTAATGCGAAAAGGGGATAAATGAATTACAATCTAAATTTTATGATAATGTTTTTATGCAAAATAAAATTCTTTGTTCAAAAAACTAAATTTTAAAAATTAGTGATATAGATTATAAAGTATAAATAATACAAAAAATAATATTGGAATGTGGTTTGTTTATAATTGGTTTACCTAGTAAGATTTCCTTACAAATATTTTTATGTCTCTAATATTTTATAAAATTTCAAACTTAAAGCATTTTGACAAAGCTAAAAACCATGTTTATTTCCATCAAAGACATCGTAAAATGAACGCCAACTTGTGAGCGTATTGGAAAAAGCCACATCAATTGAAAAGTTGGTATTTCTTCTTCATAAAAATTATTACGACATTCCTAACTCGGTCAAATAGCAAATAAGTTTATCGATTGTCTGACGATCACGAATCACAGACCGTTTTGATAGTATTTCTTATGTAGCAAAATTCCATTAGAAGATTTTGGGTAATATTTTAGTGTCAAAATCTCGTGAAAAATGTCGATAGAAGATCGTTGTAATTTATTACAGAAATACATTATATGATACTTAAATCCACGAATTTGGAGTAACCAGCTATCGGTTATATCATTTTTACGACTTTCTCTAAAGGCTGGTATATTTAACAATTTACAACGGAAATGAAGATCATTTTGGGACAGAAAATATGGAAGTCTTCTCAATTTTAACTTTTCATTGGCAGGTTTAATAAGCCACTTAATTACATTCACCATTCCGCATGTTTGAACACCCATATTTCTTCGATTCTTCAACCTGTTGAATAAACTAAAGTTAGAGAGCCGAAAAACTCCTGATGGCTTGTGTAATGAGGAAGTTTAGCTGTTTTTTATTTGTTAGTAGACTCAGTCTAGGCCAAAAAAATACTATTGTATATTCATGTATGGTATTATCATTTTTTCATGTTTCGTAATCCTCACTAAAATGTTGAACCAATACCGGCCGTAACGTCACTAATTCAAGTCGGTGAGTTTTTCTGACATTAAAAAGTAAAACCACGTACAATTTTCAAAACAATTATTCGTACCTGCTAAACGTCAAAACACGCTACACATCAAAATACATGGCTACGCCGGAAACCGTAAATTCATAATAATAAAACTACGCATTAGTTGATTCGTCATTGTAATCACGAATTAACATGAACCGATAACGTTTCAAAGTAGTTCATTTATATTAAAAAAAAATTTATGATCCAACAATGTTTGAGTATGTTCAAATGTTTGCAGACTGGCTGGATTTCCTCTCTAGAGAGTTATTTATATTTAAATTTATTTCAACAAAAAGAGAATACAATTTTGAGAAGGGAATATGAATGAAATTAAAATATTTATTATTTTTGACGTACATTTTGAGGAACTTTACTGTACAATTAAATGCTCTTATTTTTACCAGGTGTAAGAAAATAGTTTTTTACCCAATTTACAGTATCCTGACTTTTCTTATTTGCGTTCTGTCTACAGAGAATAATTAAGGGTACTATAAGCAAATCTAGCTTAATCCACCTTTCTTCATTTTGAGCAAATGACAAAAAAAAATCGAGGTTTTTTGTATTTAATATTTTCAGTATCAAATGTTAGTATTTTATAGGTAACTGGTGATGAAATAATCCTGATAACGTCAAAAATAAGAACTGAAATAGTATGTTTAATTTTGTATATTGCCAACTTTGATATTCAAGTAGAGGTAGCCATGTTTACAACAAACCCAAAAACAGATTCTCACAAATAGAGCCTTTCTTTATTTATTTTATTTATTTATATATTTGACAGACTTATGCAGTCCATTCTTACAATAAAATAAAAACAGGCACTAATAAAATAAAATATAACTAAATAAAATTTAAGCTAGTACAAAAAATAAAATACTTGTATTTTTAACATTGACTCCATTTTTCCGTAAGTGTAGTCTCCCTTCTTGAGGCCGATTATCCATGCTATTTTTCTTAGCAAACGATGTTGCACCGATTCGATATGATTTAACTGGCCTTGATAGAAGGAAAACCAGATCACAGATGCGTATTCTAAAAGAAGACGAACAAGTGAGCAATATATTGTTTTAACCGTGAACATATTAGTAAAGTCACTAGATGTCCTGCTAACAAAGCCTAAGAGTTTTAGTGACTTGTTAATCATAGTATCAATATGTTCATTAAAGGTAAATTTACAGACTATGATAACTCCGAGATCCTCAATAGACTTGAATACATCTTAATTAATATTTTCTATTTAGTAATCAAAGGAGATGGTTTTTTTTATTCTATGAAAAGACATTATTTTACATTGTTTAATATTTAATTCTAGGTAGCTTCTAAATATTAGTGACCGACCAAAGTTTCAGTTTCCGGTTTGTTTTAGGCCAGTTTCGGCCAATTAGTTGAATTTTGGCTGCGGTTTCGGTTTCTGTCAAAATTGACCGAAACATCGGCTCAGCCAAACCTCTTTTATACTTGTTAATAACTTATAGTTGTAGCGTAAATTAAAGATTTTTTTTATTTTTAGTAACCTTGTATTTAAATTTATTGTGAACAGGTACTCAGTTTATAGTGACACAATTAGGAACGACTTATACTTGTAAACTTGCCACAACTCGCTAGAAAATTCGTGCTGAGTCGGGTTATATATATAACATAACAACGAACCAAAAGGTGTTAAAAATAAACATGTTTCCTCATTAAATTTATGCCTTTTATTTCATTGTGTATTATATTAAATACTTATTTTAATGAACTCGTATGATTTAACAAAAAAAACGACGAACTTCAAGCGTTTTGAAGTAATTTTAAACCTATTAAAAAAACGTTTCGCTTTCTGTTTTAGCCAAAACTAGGTTTCTGCTAAAAATCTTGTTTCGGCCAGTCAGTTATAATTATTGATGATTATTATAAAATAATAAATAAACTTATCAATGAAACTTCTTGTTTTAGTTTTAGTTTTTATTATTTTGACCAACGAGCGCTTTTGCCTAAGTAGGCATCTTCAAGATTGGTGAATTGTTTATAACATTTGCAGTTTTTATACTATTCTTTACATATATTATTATCTCCAAAATAAACCAAAAAATTTCATTGATAAGTTTATTTATAATTTTATCGTAATCATTAACCATGGAGTTTTATCAAGAAATATCAAAGAAAAAACATTAAGTTATAATTATAGTAAATAATTGTATTCTGAATAAGTTTCAATTCATGTCTCACTTTTAAAGGTTTTGGATTTTGTCGAGTTCACAAGTTATACCCTCAATTGGTACAGTTTTTTTTTAGTTCTTTTATGAGCTCTTCATTTCGCAATCAGCCAAAATCCTACAACTTTATATGGTTTTTCTTGCCATAATATACCAAAACATGATTATTTTCTTTAGCAATTTTGCGTTATGATTCCCAGAGCCATAATTAGCATTATTCTTCCAAGATGTATGTGTTTGTACGGTGAAGCAGTTAGTTAATTCACTCTAGGGAAACATATTTCTTTCCTAAAACTTTTATACATAAACCACTGTTGACTTTGTCTCGGAACTTCTACGATTGATTGATGATACTCGGTAAAATTTTATGGAAGAAATATATTCCGAGTGTCAGAAATGTAGGAAGGTATAGAATATTAAGAATCGGAAAATTTTGAGTAAAGTAAGCTTAAAATATATTCAGTTAACTTTTTATATACTGTGCTACAAAATTCTTTTACACGCGGTGATGTAACATAATATAACCTCAAGTAAAATACAGAATATTCAGAAGTTCATTTATTTGAAAAAAAAAAAAAATATTTATAAATATTTGTGTACTTATAATTTACCCAGGCTATTTATTTATTAGAAAATGATAACCAAGTTGTGGCAGAGAGGGGTGCAAAGCTCGGACCTCTGATCCCTGGGTCCGTGACAGTAGCGACGGGACCATACCCCGGTTAATTATTATATTCACATAGATTGCTTCTAACAGCAAAAAATAAATTATGAGGCTTAAAAAAGTGAAATTATACAGTGCCCCAGATTTTAATTAATCAACTGGGGCCCGCAGGGCCAATAAAGCAAGGCCCAGAGGGTCTAATTTCCTAGCATGTAACAGTCGGTGATTGCCAAATGTTGCCTGCTAGTATATTTTAATTACCATAAAAAATAAGATTTGTAACAATTTGATAATTATTTCGGGTATGACTGAAAGTTGGAATTTAAAAAAATAAATAATTTTAGATATTTTTATTCTTTGGTGGTGACATTCTCGAAGTTTGACTGTATCGACTATACACAAAATAATAAAATATATGTGGTGATAGAAAAATATCTTAAACGAATTATTGTGTATAATGATGTGGAACAAAATATTTCTTAATTCCAAATATATGGTGATTTCATATATTTATGTACTAAGTTGTATAATTGTTGTGTCCGGGAGGATTATCTGTGTGAAATAGAACCATTATCTTAGACGGGTATTTTCTGCTAGATAACTGTTCTTAGGCGGATATTCTGAAAAAGCAAATCAATTGGAGAAAAATACGATTCGTAGTGTAGTAATTTTTTAATGTCCCGGGTTAGATTTCTTGAAAAGCCTAAAACAATATTTGTTTGGAAATATGGTTTTACATTGAGATATTTCACATTCATTTTTTGACAATTACAACCCTAAAAAAGGTGAACACTTTTGGCAAAAAAAAAGAGCATTTTCAAAAAGGTAAGCATTTTAGGCACCCTAAAAAGGGTAAACAATTTCACGTTTAAAAGGTTGATTATTTTTACAACCCTAAAAAGACGAGAATTTTTTACACTTTTAACGAGTAAGATTGTAAAAGATATACCAGACGTCGTTTTTTCAGCCTCGTGGTGTAATGTCCGGCACGTTTGTCTACAGTGCATGAGGTTTCGGGTTCGATTCCCGAAATTGTTGATATAAAATATTAATTTAAAAGGGTGTTTACATACAAGAATATTTCATAGTCCCTGGACTGGTATCTGAAAGTAAGAATGATCCTCTTGCTTTTATGTAGCTAAAATGATCAACACGCTGCGATTGGTGTACGAATGCGGAGCCCTATGCACCATCAGGTTTGGAAAGGGAATGGTGATGATGATACCAGACTGAGTATACCAGAGCGAGATCTTATGCACAATTTTTCGCACCCAGAGTTAATTTGAGCTAGCAGTTGCTCCAAATAATTGGGCCAATCTGAAAAATGAAAAAAAAAAAAAAAAAATATTTTTGCATAATATTTATATTTATTTATTAATGTTTTTGTTTATGAACGCACTTAATCTATTTAAAGAATAGTAAACACGTATTTTTCAGGCACAATTAAAACATAATACAAATAAAGTAAATTAGAGCTAGAACAAAAAAAATAATACTTACTTGTATATAACGTAATGTAAAATCCGTTAGGAAATTTATGAATGATTAAAAATTTCCATTAAGGATTAAGTTTAATAAATCCATTTTTTCTTAAAATATCCACATTTAATTTTTATTCTTTCCTCTTCACATAATCAATACTAATTAACTTTTCTGCATACAGATTTCCTTCGAGTAAAAAAAAAATAATAAAAAAAAACCTTCTGTGTCATATTATTGTGTACCTTGTAATTCATCATTATTTGAAGTTTTTTTTTGACATAAGTTTTTTTTTCTTCTGTTTTTCATAATTTTTATATTGTTTAATTTATCCTTTTTATACAGGTAAACATTTGTCTTTCTAATTTATGCCATTCGAGTATGTATTTTTTATTGAGTATTTATATAGGATAATTTATATAGTGCCATTTTCGTGAGTAGCGTTTCCATTAATCTTAAATCTTAATAATTACATAAGAGCTAGATTAAAATACGAGTTGCAGCTACATAGAGCACCGACGTTTAGAAATCAACCCCCTCTTTGCACTGCACAAAAAAAAAGCTAGAAGTGATTTTAATTTGTAAATAATATAACAGTGTGTAAAATGGTAACTTAAACCAGCCATTGACAGGCCGTAGGCCCTGTAAATGCCTGGACTTTCATATTCCCTTATCTTGAATGTTCAGAATCCCTGTTCTCGTTCGTTAATTTTAATGACTCTCTAGGGGGTGAAATCCAATCTTTGTCTACAAACATTTGGACGAACTGAAAAAAATGTAATAAAACCAACTAATCCAAGAAGGAGTTTTATAATTGGAAAATTGTTCTCAGGCGTTGCCTTGTATGTGAAATTATCTAATCATATAAATATCTTAAAAACGAAAAAAGGTTTCAGCTCTGTAATTCGACTAAAATCAACAGATGGAAGAATTGAGGAATTATAGATGTTCATATATGGACTAAATAGTGAATATTACACAGTGTGTAAAGTGGCTACTTAAACCAGCCAATAACAGGTCATTGGGCCTGTTAATGCTTAGACTTCCACATTCCCCGGTTTAAAATGTTCTCCATCTCTGGAATCTAGATTACATGTCCTGCAGCTGCAGAGCGCATGAGCAGTTAAAAATCTATTTTGGTCTTATACTATCTCATACTGTTAACTAATGTATACTTTTGAGTTTTCTCAAACCTGGGTGTTCTGTGATGTAATTTACCACTGTAATTGGGCCTCCTGGTCTGCTGTGGTGCAAAAAAAAATATAATAATAATAAATAAATAAAAATAAAATACTTTTTTTAAAACTTTTGTACAAAATGGTTTATACTTTTTTAAAATTTTTTTTCACCGTTCAATTATAATTATGTTTAAGGTTCATTGAACTGTATATACATAAATAAATAATATGGAAATATTGGCAAACGAGTGTATATTGGCTAAACAAGTATTTATTCCGCAAATTCAGTTACTTTTTTGTGTTAAAGACATGATGTCTAGTCCGCATGTTGTCACCTGCAATATGCACGATTTATATACTTGTTTTTAAAATTTTATAAGGACTTCTTTATTTTCAAAAATACATTTAAGTTTGCCGAAAGCAGCCTAACTAAGCCCCATTTTTTTTGGTAACTCCGCTATCTGGTTAACTTTACCAAATTTGACTTTGTGTTCTAGATATACGAGTTCATCAACCACTTCGATTTTTTTTATTGTTTATTAAAATGTGTTGTCCTGTTGGACTCATAATCTTTGTTTTATAAATATTTATTTCCAAAGCAATCATTATTTATTTATCAATTATTTCTTCATGGCCATCGAAGTTTGTTCAGAACATTATCACAATCTAGACGTTATAACAATTAAAGTCAAACACGCTGCGTTTTTATAGCAACTTATTTTTATTTAATTTCTTTTTTACATTTATGTATGAAAACGTTTCTCCAAAATATCCATATTGATTTTGAAAACAAAATTAATTATCACAAATCCACTTCATGTATTTTGTCGGTATTTGTAGTGTGTGATATTTCACTATTATTAAATATATAAACGAGTTAACACAACTTTTTCCTATTTAAAAAGACAAGCATTTTCGACACAATTTTCTGTCTAAGCCTTTTGTCGGAAGTGATTGACCATACGGTTGACGGTCCATTGGTTCTATGTCTCTGTTTGTCAGGGTTTTTGGGACAATATCCAATTACGATTTTTGCAACCGAGACAAATTTTCCTTCCAGAACCTTTTATAAGTTTTATTGCTTTACCGTCTTTTCGTATCTAGAGAAAAATTTATTTGAAAGTTGTGATCTAAAAACGGTGTTTTAATAATTTCAGTATTTTTTTAAAAAAACGATAACTCTTTTACTTAAATTTATATGTTTGACTTTCAAAAACTTTGAATAAAATCGTTTTTCTGTGGGGTAGATTTTTTTTTAGTAATTTTATGATACAAACAAAAAAAACATTACTGTCACAAAATTTTGTTTAACTTAAAAGCTTAATTTGTTGTAACAGAGAGGGAAAACATTTTTGAGAAGGTGATATAGAAGTCTAGACATTTACGGGGCTTATGTGTCACATTCACTATTCTGTTTATGTTTAAACATCCACATTCCTCAACTGTTCCATTAGTCAACTTTTTGAGGAACGGTGGATGTTTAAACATGGGGGCAGAATTATGAATATTTTTGTTATTCTGCCCAAGTATACTATGGAAATTTCAATCCACATAACTCCCGACGGAGGAAATTCAGCCTATCTGCAAACATTTGCTGTCACTCAAAACATTTTTGAATAAACTAGCTGGTAACAAATGTTTAAAAATTAGAAAATGGTTTTCAGGCGTTGCTTAGTAGGTGAATTGGTTGAGCCGGATAAGTCTCACGCCCATGATAAAGGTTTCAGCTCATAAACTTTACAAAAGACAACAGATGGAAGAGTTGAAAAAGTGTGGACGTTTAAACATAGACAGAATGGGGAATTTTACACAGTGTGTAGGGCGGTCACTTAAACCAAACAATGACAAGTCATTAACCCTGTAAATACCTAGACTTCCACATTCCCTTATCAAAAGGGTTTTTTTCTCTGTGGCAACAGAAGCAGACCTCTTTGATAGCTTACCTAAAAAAAAACTACGTTGCCAATGAATTATTTTGATTAAATTGTTCATAAAATAACTTAATCTATGGTAAGTGGTGGAAATTTTCATTATAATTTATTATTAGTATTCATTATACTTAAGAAACGTTGCTTAACTGCTACAAACAAGCAAAAATACTGTTTTAGACTTTTCATGAAACTTGGTAAACAGAGCACATAATATTTTCTCGCTGAGAAAGAACAGATTATTCTACTCAAGCAGCCTGCAAAGTTTGTAAAAACGTTTGTAAGATTCAAAGATTTTCTCAAAATTTTCTCAGAATATTTTTGAATTTTCGTATGAAATTCTGAGAATCACTGACCCATTATTTTTAGTCATCTGATGAGTAAAATACATATTTTTCAATTTAATTTTTATCAAGTTTTCTACGTGCTCTGACAGATGAAGACTACAGTTCTGTATATGAAATATACCCAAATCGACTCAATGGCTACTATCGGGTAAAAATCCTAACATAGAGAATAAAATGGACATAAGTTCGCCTCGTTATATAGTCGTTGACGTATTCGCCTAATGTACTTGAGGATCTGGGATCGATTCCTGCCATGATGGACGTGAAGCAAATGCAAATTTAAAATGTACGGAGGTTCTTTGTTTCAGGTCACAACTAGCTAGAAAATTCATTTTTTTCATTGAATGATGCTTTAAAAAATCAAATAATAATAATAATATAAAAAAATAATAATAATAATTTATATTAGAAAACATATTGTTAAAAGAAAAATTGAAGCATAAATATAAATTAGGAAATGAACCATTAATAATTTTAAAATTAAAAATAAATACAAATTAGAAAACCAACTTACAATAAAAAAATATTAAAAAAATATATGTATATATATAATTGTTCTGATACGTAATACTGATCACTTTACTTTTATGTAACAAATGATCGAACTACGTTGCATTTGATTTGGGTACAGATTAGGTCGTCAATGCACCACTCCAGATGAACTAGCTGACAGGCGTCTAACGCTTAGATCAGCTACATCTACGGCGAGAGGAAAAGTTTTTTACCTCTACGCAAACAGCGCACTAAATTCAGTGAACGCGCATTTGCGGTCGCAGGCCCCATGGCATGGAATGCTCTCCCAGCAGAGGTGCGAGGCTGTGAAAGTGAAGTGATGTTTCGGAAAAACCTTAAACCCACTTGTTCTCTAAATTATTTGAATAAATCCGTAACATGTGACAACAAAATAAATTATTTTAATTAAATAACAAATTTTAAAGAATCACTATGTAAAGCGCCCTTGAGGTATTTTGTTACGAAAATGGCGCGATATAAGTTATCCATAATAATAATAATAACTAGATGGGGAAAGGGGGATGATTGCAGATCATAAACGGTTCATTGTCATGGTTTAAAAATGAAATTTTTGTAAATATTTTTGATCTCAGCAAAACACCTAACTACAAGTCACACCATCTAATCAAATAACTCATATATCTTTTATACAGAAGTGAGAATGCATTTGATGTTGACAATCAGTGTCAGTACATATTTGGATATTTTCGAGTAGTTTCGGCCGTTTTGTAAAAAATAGTTTAGAATATTAAAAATTATTTTCAATTCTATGTGATAGTGATTATTATAACTATTTTGCTTAGCAAAGAATAAAAATAGTTTTATTTATGCTTTACGCTTTCTATTTTAATAAGTATTAATTAAATTTGTTAAAAATATTAAATATTGCCAACAGGCGCCCTGGTGCAGTAGGTTAGACGGCTAACTGTGAAACTGGGATCGCGGTTTCAATTTACGCCAGTTACAAGAACGATATACAGAAATTATTATTTTCTACATTGGTCTGGTTGCTGTGGTGAATTTTTCATAACTTTCTTCCACATTTTCTCTTTTCCATCTACTAATAAGTCTCTTAAATATAGGTTTAGCGGCTAATTCCTTTAAAAAATAAAAATAATAATAATTAAAAATACTTTATTAGAAAATAAATCAAACTCAGAACCCCGTACACTACAGCCAAAAGCTCTTATCATAATACAATTATTCAAACACTTATATAATAACCGTTTTAAAAGTGTAACGACATTTTTTTTTCACGGAAGGAAGATAACACGCTCTTTTTTACATAAAAACATGAAATTAATCGAAATATATCACAGTTTTGTTAGTATGACAGGCGATTAGGTAGAAAACACTTATTAAAATTCACAATAGCTCACGCGAATACATTAAAAGTCTATTATACCCGGTATACTTAGACACCCCATCAAACCTTTCAAACTTTTACACTGCCAGTTGCCTTACAAGAAAGTGTGCTTTATTGTTATTACCTTACAGCGACTCGACTCATAAAACTCCCTAAAAACAGAACCTTTAGTCTATTGTTTGTCACTATTGTTTGGCCGGTGATTACATGATATATTCTATATTTCACAATATGCCTTTTTAGCCCTAGAACTGTCGTCAATTTTATGACCACTTACGCAGCGTACGTTCTTGTATCGATTCGGCTCTGTTACAATTTTACGATGTCATAAAAATATAGGTTATTATGGTGTAATAATAAGTTCGTTGTCATTAACGTGACACCAATTAACCTAGTACATTATTAAATATAACTTATGGTAGTCTGTAAACCATGAAACAATATGGTGAACTTAACATTAGAATTTAATATACAGGATGTTAAGCAAATGGTTGTCTCAACTGGTAAGGGGCCAGGAAAGGCCACTGCCGGCTCGCTTAGCCCCAAAAACCTCGACTTGGCCTCACTGACAAGAGGGTTTTTTTTTAGTTTCGTACGAAAAAGTCCGATATTAACATCTCAAATTGAAAAAAAGGAGCGTGGGCACAACCGCCAAAACGATATATTGTTTTTATGTTAATTTTTGTTATGTTCTAGAAAAATGTTATTATTTGGTGCAGGGTAAAACAAACGAACAAACCATCACACCGTTTCCCCGTCAGAGTAGGCAGAGAGAAAAGAACGCCACAATACTCTATATTTGCATACAGATCTCGCTTCCTTTACATTCATACATCTTCTCATCCACGCGCGCCGATTATTCCGACTTTTGACATGTCCATCTTTAAGTATTTGTTGGATTTGGTCATGCCATATCTTTCTCGGTCTTCCTCTATTTCTGCATCCATCAACATTCGCATTGTAAATATTCTTAGCCGTTCTTTCGCTGTCCATTCGTTCTGCATGTCCAAACCAGCGCAGAGCTGCTTTCTTGATTTTGTCGATAATGCTTGTCTCAGCCTTACATAATGTACGGATCTCAACATTTGTGCATGTATCGTACATAGTTTTACCACGCATTTGCCTGAGAGATCGCATTTCGACAGCATTTAGCCTACTTTCATCCCTGTTTTTCCAAGTCCATACTTCGCTCCCATACATCAGGGACGGGACCAGGACTCCTTTGTGAACTGCCAATTCGGGGGCTTAGGGTCATAAGGGCGAAACTACAAAAAATGCTGTTTTGTGTTAAGTACTAATCTGATATACAAACAAAATATCCTGTTAGTGACAAAAAGATGAAACTCATCCGATAAGTAGTTACCTAGATAAATTTGTGTGAAACTACAAATGAAGCGTTTTGTTTAAAGTCAGAAGAATAAAACGCCTTTTACATCAATTTGGTTATTTACTAATGGAGGCGCAATTTAGGGTCATATAGACGAAAGCGTTGTTTCATATTTTTTGTCTCTAAAATATTTTATGCTCTATTAATTTTTTTTTATTTTCTTTATTTGTTACCCTTAAAAGACAGTATTATTTTTTGAAAACTGTTTTATCATTTATCTCAAAACTGTGTTTTTGTAGTTTCGCCCTTATGACCCTTAACCCCCGAATTTTGGTGCAGGGTATAAACTTAAAAAATAATTATCATCTATCAAAGTTTCTACAAGACCAAAAAAATAATTTTGGAAACTTAATAGCTTATTAGCATATTAATTTTAACTGTTTCATTAAACATTTATACTTTAGCTCCTCAATTGGAATGTTTAATTTGAAATTCATGGATCTTAAAAACTTGTGTTGGACCTTCTCCACACTGTGTTTATGGGTAACATAATGAGCAGCAAACTTCCGTCATCATCACCAAAGTACTTTTGATTCGACCCAAATTTTTACCGGACACGGAGCTATGAGAAGTTATCTATATAGGTTTAAATTAAGGAATGATGACTATTGTCCATGCGATTATATTTTTTCACAGAATATCGAACATCTGTTATTTCAGTGCCCATTTTTCAGTTTGCAACGCCATAATCTTGAAGCACAATTCAGGAAGGATGGAATATCCTTAACAGATAGATATTTACACTGTAGTTAAAAGTAGTTATCACGCACCATTGTCTTGAACATTGCAATAATGGTAATTGGACTCATAAAGGTAATAAACCAAAATCAGTGAGCGAACATCCCATATCCAAGATAAACAAAAACGATTTTTACCGAGTACCTAAGCCTTGTACATGACAAGTAAGGCTACTAAATACAGGGGTCCAAATATATATATAAAAATAAAAACAAACATAGTGAGGAGACCAATGCCGTCCATGTGATAACGGAACACCCCAAAATGTTCTTTATTACTTAAAACACTGTCCCTTTTTAGTATTGAACAAATGCAGATACAGAATTCAAAATAAGTACCTAGAATATATTAAAACCGTTAGAAGTCATGAAGACTTATTCAAGAAATCATATCATGCGTGGTTTGAAAAGTAAGCGCAATTTTAGAAATTATCAATACACGGACACAAAATACGAAAGGTCTGAGAATGTTTGTTAATACTCCGGCTTCTGAATGAGTTTTCTCGTTATTGAGCAAATATTTTCTATCACGGGAACAGCTGATCTATTACACCAGTTCTTCATATAATAGGAATGGCCTACGCTCAGGCGCTGAAGTTTTTGTAGGCATTTTATCAAATTACGGTGTAGCTTAATTTTAAGATGTATTTTTTTAAGTGTATTTTTGTTTTGATACTCATATGTAAATACATGTATGGAACAAATAAAAAATAATAATGAGTACAACGAGAAGGTAAATTTGATTCAGAGTGAATAGAAGTGTTGTGGATAATACTTGAAAATCTTTACTCAATACCCAGAGGTAGCTATCGAGTTCAAAACACTCGACCAGAATTCTGGTTCTGCCTCACACACAGAAATCTTATTGTTGATTAAAAAATAATAAAAGGAAACTCAGTCAAACATAACTTCTCGTGAAGAGACCCAAAATAACAAGATATCTTCTTTCAAACCCTTTCACAATATTTAATGGTCTCGCATATTTTATTGGCGATATTTTCTTTAGAATTATCTCTTATAAAGTTACGGATAAGCTTTATTACTTTATCATAATAGACATGGTATATTTGTAATAGGAAATGAATGAGTGCTTGCTAAGAAAGCCCTAGTAACTTGAATAAACATTATAATATCATCCAATGCTTCAAACGGCTGTTGGCTAAAGTCACTTATAAAACTTTTATTTGACATATTTTTAGGCATGAAATTTTCAAAAATTTTCAAGATTTGAGATGAGCATGTTTGGCGTTAGCGGTATCAGTGGTGTAGTAGCTTAGATTCTTACCTCTCGCATGGATGTTTTTATTTATTTTATTTTATTTTATTTATTTCGAATACAAACAGATGTACAGGTTAAATGAATATTTAAAAAAAAAAAAATTATATAAAATGTATACATAGTAGGGCCTGCCATCCAATTATATGTATTCACTAAATACTACTGTAATAAAGCGACGACGGCTTGAAGTTTAAACTTTATAAATAATAAATATACTATATATTAAAATAAGATAAATATGGACAAAACAAGGAGATAGTGGAAAGGAAAAGAAGGACATTGATAAGGAGTGGTAAAGGATGATTGAAGGAAAGTGAGAGTGGAAAATTGCATTTGATTTAATGATTAAACGAATTATGAATGAAGAGCATGAATCAAGCCTATTAATTCTCTTCTGTACATATTGTAAAAGTTTGTTTTGAGTTCGATTGCCGATGAGACCAAAATGCCTAGGTGTTATGTGCTAATGAAGGTATGATTACTTGTCGTTTTGTGGAGTGGTGTGTTGGGAAGCTATCTAGCGCAGCTTTTATGTATTTTATTTGGTCTTAATAAGACTATTTAAAAATTTTAATTTAAATATAAACCTTACGGATTATATATATATATTTTTTTGTTTTTTAAAATTCATATTCTACTGTTAATGATAAAAATTTCAACATCTTTTGTAAAGGTTGTCTGAGTCTTTTATTTAGTTTCATCTGGTAGTTTCTTGAATAAATTCAGTTCCTGGTTTATATTAGTCTCGACTGTCCTTGTCTCGTTTTGAAATGTTGTATGTGATATTGTTTCAATATTCTCGTATAATGTTCATTTATACGACAATTTTTTTTCAAGTTTTACTTCATCGTCCACAATTACGTACATCAGCTGCAAATTTATCAATAAATTTTGAGGATTCTATTCAGGTACATTTAATTGTTAAGATTGTTTAGTTTTAGGGAATAACCCGCTAAGCCTTTTCTTTAAAGGCTTGTCAGCAGGTGAGAAATAGGATATGGAAGGAAGTTTTGAAAAATATATCACATCATCCAGACCAATTGAGAAAAAATCTTTCTTGGACTTTTTTTATTACAACTGGATCGAACCCGCGACGCAAGTTTTACAGTTAGCTGTCTTACCAATTGCACCGCGGCGCATGTTCATAGAATACTTTAGTTGCTGTTAGATAAGAGAGGTCATATAAAAACGTTAATTTTTCAGTCTTTGTAGTCTGCTTTGAGCATTTTCTCCATAGTAGTTGAAAATATAATAGTTTTATTTTTACCTAGGCTTTACACATTTTTTCCGTTATTCGAACAAAGTATTGATTTAAACAAAACGTTGGTAAGGCCCGTCACAACACACCATAACAATATGTTTTTAGAAACGTCTCCTCGCGCGAAAAAACAAACACCCTAACATCATTGCATTTATTTGAAATGTTATATTTTATTATAACCTTATTGGTAAGAGTACTCAAGACCTCTCGTTTAAAAGGCACACGTTCTGATCAGTATACTACGAAGCGGATCAATCAGATCAATTTACGTTTTGAAAATTTGCCCCTAAGAGCATGTTCAGAAAGAGCGAATTGGCCGCGATTCTCTCGTGCGTAATACGTAATCGCGAATCAAGCACGAGTCGAGAGTCGGGTGAAGTGCACGCGATCTACGCGCGTATTTCGAATTCACGCGGTGCTTGTGGAGGTGATGTATTGGCGCCTAGTATCTCGCTAATGCGCGAATGAATTCGCGCGAAACGTTTCGCGGCGAATTCGCCCCTTCTGAACAAGGTGTAAAAGTAACAATCGAGATATAAGTAACCAAATAAAAATAATTGGTTTTTTCCAATCATTTAATTTTTAATTTTACTCATTAACCTATTTATTTATTTAAATTTGTGCTTTTATTTAAATACATAGGAATTTCATCAAGAATGAGGAACTTCAGCCCTACGGGAAATTGGATACAAAAAATGTTTTCTTACGCGGGGTAAAAATTAGAGCATTAAATTGTAAAACAAAGTTTCTTGAAAATGTACAGAAAAAATAATAAAAAATATTTTGATAAAAACGCACTACTTTAAATGACGTCACTGGATCATGTGAATCACCCTTTGATCTGAGAGCTATGGAAGATTTCCGGTCTGCTTGTCGCTTCTGGACCAATAGGAAGAACTGAATGAGAATAAGCGGAAATGAACCTCTGACGTTACACGCGGAGTTATTTCAGAAATACAAAACTTTGAAAAATCGTAGCGCCGATAATACGATATATAAAAATTTAAAAAAAAAAATTTTGACTTAGTTTAACAGTCTATTAACAAATAAAAATTTTTAAAAAACCACTGAACTTCCTCATTGTCAATTGTCGAGGTTTAGTTAATTAAGGTTCTATTTCATATACAAAATTGTATTGTCCGTTCAACCCAAACGCGAGGTATAAATTTAGTGGTGAAACTGAGACTATAACATCTTTTTTTAAAGTTTGTTGAATAATGTTTTTTTTTTATCTGTAGCGAAAAATGACGGCCACATAAAAATGTAGCCGACCTTTCACTCCTTAAGCCCGATACATTTTTTGCAAAGGTACTGGCGTTGTAACGCTCTTAACCAAGACCCTTACTTTGTGTATACTCAAAACCTAATAGTTATGTGAACCATCTCTTTTTATAGTGATACGCTGATAACATAGAACCTCGTACGTATTTTTTTATTAACAATCGTTAAAAAGTGTTTACTTATAATGAAAAGAGTTTTTATTTTTCACGAAAATTATTGCAGTCATATTTTATGATAAATAATCATCGTCATCATTTGTCTTTCCGCACCCAGTGGTGCATATGGTACTGTATTGGTACTCCAACTGAAGTGTACCTAGATCACTTTTGTTACATGGAAGGTAAGGTGATCAGTCCTAAACTTCAGTACCAATACAGAAACTATAAAACATTTTAGTGTATTTCGGGTCCACGCAAAAAATCGAAACAAGCGCACCAACCTCTAAGAAATGTGTTCTTTGTTTCCATCTACCACAATAATATAGTATTTAGATTATACCTTAATCTTTGAAGACAACATTTTTGTATATTTTTTTTATAAGTTTTATGATAAATAAAACAACTTTGTTTTCAACCAATAATTTATGATTATTTTTTCCCACCGACCGGTTTCAAAGCAAACAAGCTTCTTCGCCAAGGTTTACGTAACTCAGACTTGACACAGAAGCTTGTTTGGTTTGAAACAGTTGGTGGAAAAAAATAAAAAATAGTGGTTAAAAACAAAGTTGTTTTATTTAAAAAATATTTGATTTAGCCCAGTTCAGAGTTTATTAATACTGACAAATATTTTAACATAAACGGAGAACGTCTGTGTTAAAGGAATAAAGGGATAAGATCTGTCATTGAATGCTTTATTTAATTACACCCTTCGTAACTCACAACATGTTTCTACATACGACGATTTTTGCAAAATTTACAAATCTTTATTTTAAACAAAAGGGTCGCAAAAAATTCTGAATAATTCATTTTTAACATTTCGCAAACTGAACATAATTTAAAAAAATAATTCACCATGTTATTTTTTCCATTTTTCCATTGTCTGAAGTCTGAACATCTATCTATAAGAATATTAGACATATTAAACATTGTTTCAAAAACGTTATTTTGGTTAAAATGGCTAAATAGATTTAAACAACATAAACAACATCTTCGACACTCTTTACTTGAAAAAAAATTAACATTTACATTTGGGCTTCTACTGAAAATCAAATCTAGAAACCTCGAGTGTAAGTTGATTGCCTTAGCTATTACGCCACTGGGGGCATTGTTTCTAATGGTGATGAAAAAAATCTAGGCTTTAAAAAATAACATAAACCAACCCATACAGCCTTCCCCTGAGGGATCGTTTGCCTTTCCAGCCTTCGTAACTACCAGCAACACGCCCCGAATTAATGAGGACCAACAAACTAACCCCGGCTGAAATTTTAATTTGTTTAAACTTTTAGTTTTCTGAAAAGCGCACGAGAGTGACTTTAAAAATAGCACAACCGTTAATTTAAATTGCATATAAATTATAAAGTGATTGAAATATCGATAAAGTATGTTTAATATATCGACATCAGTATTATCAAGTACGTATAATAAAGTATTAATACAATTATTTTTTTGAGCTCGCATTATGTAATCAATAAATTATTATTTTTATTTTTATTCAGTGTAATAGTGGAGAATCGCTACTTTATCATATCGAGTACGTACTATGTAATAATTTAATTATCTTATTTGGTACTTTTCCATTCTGTTTTCTAGATTTTGTTTGTTACTATGAATAAATTATATTCTATTTAATTTTAGTACTTAAGTAGTGTTATTTTGAATTGTTATTCTTCATATTTATATTTTACTTTTATTAAGAATACAAACAGAAGTACAATTTTAGTATAAAGTTTATATTTGAAGCACTAACTTTGTGGTTATTCATTATAATAAAATAAATAAAACAACTTTGTTTTTAACCACTAATTTTTATTTTTCACCGACCAATTTCAAAGCAAACAAGCTTCTTTATCAAGGTTTACGTAACTTGTTACGTTACTTGTTTGCTTTGAAACCGGTCAGTGAAAAATAAAAGTTAGCGGTTAAAAACAAAGTTGTTTTATTTATTTTATTACAATTTTAGTATTTTTAGATAGAAACCATTTAAAAATATATTTATTAAAATAGTTGCGCCTGCTATCCAAAACATGTATTCAAATCTCAATTTGTTGCAACAGAGGGAAAACCTTTTTTTAGAAAGGAAATACTCCCTAGGGAGGAAATCCAGCCAGTTTGCAAACATTTGAACATACTCAAAACATTTTTAGATATGTACTCATTTAATTGTAATTAAATATAACAATGGTTTAAACTGCATAAAAAAAATAATGAAAAGCTATTGAATGAATGCTAATTATATGAACTGAAATAAAACAAATGAGGGCAAAACAAGGAGGTAGAAGAAGGAAAGGGATGAGTGTTTGGGGATTAATGAAGGAAAGTTGCAGTGAAAAATTGCATTTGGTTTGACGACGATAAATAAAACGTGAAAAGAGACTTAAAAACACAAAACGTCTATTCTTTGTTATTCTGAATCAAGCCTATTAGTTCTCTTCTGTATCCATTATATGGAGTGCCAAATATATCTAGACTATTAAAATGATTTTTAAATGTTTCACATATATGAGAGTTGATAGAATGTTTCTGATGATTATTTTTTTATTTTTTGAAAATTTATGTTATTAATTTATTTATTTTTAACGCCCATAAATCTTATATTTGCTTAAAAGTTTTATAAAACACAAATGTATAAACATCATACAATTTAAAAAATACGCTTTAAAGAAAGAAAAAATAAAACATTGTTTAAAAAAATACTTGGAAAAGATAAATATAAAGAAGTTGTATAAATGAAAAGTTTGAATAAAATATTGAAAACGCAAAATTAGATACACAAATGAAATACAAACAAAATATAAAAGAAAAACAGTTTAAAGCAGCTAGGTACATAATATTATTATACAATATAAACAGAATATTACCTTCTATTTGATATGGAACATATACATTGTTTTTTTTTAATTTACAAGAAACATCGATGTTGTTAGCATATTGGTTGGCAAGTAGGTATATGCATCCGCACTACTGGTAAATTTGCCCTGTAATTGTTTGATGATGGACCGCAGTAGAATAAAGTATTACATCGGGTAACTCGACCAGGCACTCGCACACCAATGAAATTTATGAGTTGACAACAACCGAACATTAAATTTATTACTGTAATTCAATAAGCTGGTCTTTTAATTTTCTTCTTTTTTCCGATGTTTGTATTAAATAATCATTTAAGTATTTGTAATTTATATATTCAATCAATATAATAAGCCCTCTTGAAATAGTACAAAAATTAATTATTAAAGTCATTCTTAAGAAACCCTCAACATTCAATACGAAAAGCCTGTATAAAATATTTAAAGTTCATACAGTAGACTTTCTTCATAAAATAAATTCTATTATACAAATTTAAAAAGATAAAAATATAAAAGAATTTGAGATAAATAAGTCACTAAGATGCCAACATATTATTGAAATTTCTAAATTCCACACAAGTCATGGCTATAATAGCTTTTTCTTTAAAGGTGTAGAAAATTATAATAACCTTCCCAATGAACTAAAAACTATTGAAAATAATATATCAATAAATAAATTTAAAGTAAATCTAAAAAAAATTTTTGAACACGTGTAAAAACTACATTAAATTTTAATTTATATGAATGTATTAATGTTTATTGATTTTTATGATCCCATTTTTTTTCTCGTGTACTCGTATTTAAAAATATATAAACTCTTATAAATAAACAACTACAACAGTGTAAGTCACTCTCCAAGCATAAGAATTAGTCTCTTTGTTTGGAGAGTTATAGTGATAACATTTACTAGGTGTGTAAAAGTAGATATGTATAGATTTTTTTTTAAACATGTGCCTTTTATGAAATTCATAAAATTAAAAAATAAAAATTTTAAAATTGATAAAACCCAAAAATTTATGCTCAACGCTTTCGATGTCGTTAACATGAACCCTGTAATACGAGACCGTATAACTAAGTCATATTCGAGTTGACCTCGCACTAGGACAATATACAATGTTTTTATTCTTTATATAGACTCAAAATCCCGCGTTTTTTACTCTCATACTCTTTGTAATGTTTTGTTATGTTCAATAAAACTCGGATTTTCATCAAATGGAATACCTAGGTCTGATATCTTTGTGACTTTTCCTAAGGGTGAAGAATTTATTTAAACGTGAAAACTATGGGATTCCTGTTACGGCAGAATGTCATGATTTTGCATTTTTCAACATTGACAAACAAACCATTTTTTATGTAAGGTTTTTAATATAAGTTTTAATGTAAGGAATTAAGAAAGTAACAGACAGTCTAGTTGGTCTGGAGGGGACACGGTAATCAAGCAAATTATTATGTAGTGTTTTTTTCCAAGAAACTGTATTTTCCATTTTTATTATTATGGTTTGACACGCGCACAGTCTAAAAAACCATAAAAAGATAATTATATAATGTTAACTTGAAATTTATTTTCCATTAATAGATTTTACCTACGTATGTATGTATTGTGTAACAAAAACTGATTCAGCAAATTCCTGTAATGGTACCGGTCGGTAACAGTCAGTTGCTATTAAGCAAAGGCAATACGGTAGGCTGGAGTTTATACTATGGACCACGGGTGAATCGTCCAAATAAGCGATTATACACGGCTTACTATTATAATTGACTTTCAAAAACAATTTCTTATACATGGAATTAAGAATAGTCCAGAAACCGCATACGCACATCAAACAGAAGGCGACTTAACTACTCTAAATGAGTAGGTTTACGTTTTGACCCCTTAGTTTCTTTGTAGACGTCCCTCAGTACGCAACTCCTGATTTGAATTCAACTATGCCGTGTTGTGTCCTTTTAAAGTGTGGAAATACTGCTAGGATCTTAATGAAACGGGATACAATCACATTTCACGTGTAATTAGCAAATGAATGTGTATGTAACAAATGAATTACATAAAAATTGTTTTTTTTTCTATCTGTCAGATTGTCGAAGAAACAAAATGGAAATTTTGGTTAGTGTTCCCAAAGTAGTAAATTTTTTTACCCAAAATTGTCCATTTCATGAGAGAATTAATGAAAATTGGATCTCGGATTACACAACTCTGTGGTGGACATTTGAAGGATTTTATCTTCAAAACATCAAATATTATTTTACATGATATAAAAACATCCGTTTTATGTCAAATAAAATTTGTTTTATATATTAAGTTCAAAGTTCATTAATTCAATTACTCTTATTAAATGACCCTTTACTTATCTACTCTGTTGTGTCAATCAATATTTCCGAGTGCACAATAAAATTTTAGAGAAATTAAAAGATTGCTTTATTTTACCTTACATTTGTGTTATGATTATTGTTTTCCCCATCAAGCAACATGACCCGGCGACTTCACAAATGCGCGCGGCAAAAGTGAGGCATACTGGGGTAATTATTGGACACAGTCCGATGTATTCAAATATGATTCTACGCTCCTTCTGGACTATTCTTAATTATATGGTTTTATAGTAACTATGTAAACGGAAGAAAAAACTTGTTATCTTTATATATATATATAATTCCTCTGTACGTGTGATGTCACTGAACTCCTCCTTAATGGCTTGACCGATTTACGTACGGTTTTCAGAGAAATATAGATCTTAGCGCTGTGCGTGTTTGTAGATATTAAAATCTTCAATCTAATGTGTAAAAAAGAAGTAAAGAGCATATTTTTTTTATTCATCGATCTACCAGGATTACATTCGAGGAGAATGCATTTACAAAAAAATGGAAAATTTTTGTTTTATTGTGTATAAAAAAGTTTTTTTTAAATATTTACACACAGCATTTGTTTTTCGTAGATCTCAATCAGATTCTATTTATTTCTTCTTACTGGATTTTTGGTAATACTAAAATAATATTAAATTTAATAAATTTGGCAAAATTGTATTCTTACATAAGTACACCCCTCTGTTGGTGAGAAGACCGGAGTCTGACGTTTGCAAAATGAATGCCATACTTCAAAAAATATTTATTTTATGTTTTGGAATTCAAATATAAATAAGTACCTACTTAAATTTAATATTTGAATATTAACAACTTTTAGTTTTGTAATTTAATCACAAACAAGTACCTAGGTACCGACTTATCGATAAAAGGTCCTTTTTCAAGCAAGCCTACGTTCGGGCAGGACAACGTCTGTCGGGTCAGCTAGTTTTTTTATAAATTACCACCACCGTTTTTATCTTCCTGCAAATAAATCTATCATTTGCGCCCAGTGCCCAGCACGTTCTCAGTGCGGACTAGAACTCAACGATGAAACAAGCCGATTACTCCAACTTATTCTTCCATACATAAAAGACTACCTACTATATTTAACATATATAACACAATCAGAATTTTAATACTAAATCAAGCTTGCAGATTACAAATATTACTTGGAGTTTCTCTATTTGGAAACTAGTGTTTCGAACATTATTTCCGAAGGACTGTTTTTCTTTTATAGCAAACCGATAACATATTATTTATGAAATCGGACATGTAGCGTTCAAAGTGGGCCATTTTTGGCTTTATTCATTCAAAAAGGAATCGGCTAGTGCACGGTGTTGACATTTCAATCATAACAAAATTATCTGCTAAGTGTCATTGTGATTTTTTAAAACATTTTTTTGTACAAGTGTTGTATTTAAATAGTGTAGAAAAAAGCTACGCATATCGCGAAATTAATAATTATTGTTGTTTGAGTTTGAGTAAACTTTCTCAGAACCACATAAAAAATAACCATTTATAATTATAATACTTATAAACAATATTATGTCAATATATTTAGACACAAATTGATGAACATTTTTCATAGATTACCAATTGAAAAAATGACTGCACGCTATTGATAAGGACATCTCCTTAGAGCCTTTATGACGCTTTTGTACTTTAACTGACTTAAACTTGACTGACTGTTCTTGGCGGTACATAGCAGGTGTCAACCACGGGACTCGAACCTCACTTAGGAGGATACACAGGAGCTGCCATCCAACAGAGAGTCCTGAAGGCTTTTTAAAGACATAATATCGCTAGCCCGAAGCGACTGTGAGATTTCTCAAAAAAACGTATTCCGAGATAATTGAACTTTGAGATGTGCAAAAGGTCTGATTGATTTAAATTTTTAAAGTTGATTACAAATGCTGTGTTTTTTAAAATGGTTTTATTTAGATCTACGATTTGCATTGTCTAATACAATATTTACATCGATACATTCCACTCTGATGCTACAAAAGCAATTGAAAATTAAAAGAACTTTTGGTCAAAGGGGATTGGTCTACTTCTTTATCAAAGTGTATAACCTACGTCCAGTTTTAATAAGGACAATTAGCAAATACTGTCTCTATAAAATCGCAAAGAAATGAATAATGGAGGTGAGATGCGCACGGATTGATGTCGATCAGGCCAGATAGGTAAGGGATGCTTTTATTTATAGTGTTTTCATTTGCGAGTTTTTGATGTTTACATTATATTTATTTGTATTTAATATTATGATTGAATTATTTTTAAAAAGGCGTAGTTCGAAAATTAAAAAATGTCCCTCTCGGCACGGGACTACATTTTCATTAATGTAAAAAAGTCATTAAATAATTAATGATTGTAATAAATTTAAAACGCTAGAACCCTAATTAAATAAAATAATTATAATTTAATATAACAGTACCTACCTAATATTCAATTTTTTTGTACACTTTAATATTGTAATTATCTTCTCTTGTTTTTAAAAAAAAAGTAATAACTAATAACTAATAGCTCTGTATTACTCCATATGGATCCGCCGGCGAAAGGATTTTTAAGTCCGAGTAAACAAAAAACATTTTATTTTATTTTAATTTCATTATTATTGTATTATTAATTTTTTTACGTGTGCGGAGTGGCTATTTCAATGTACGCTTTTTTTCTTCTTTTTTGACATTGTATTTAGTAGTGTATGGAAAACTATAATTTTTAATTTTGGTTTATTTGTAAACATTTATTTGTTTGTTGTAATGGCTATTCTTTTCTTAAAATAAATAACTTCATAAAAAATCTTAAATATATCAATAAAATAAAAGTTTAAAAAAAGTCTTTTTTGATACTGAAATATATAAACAATGATAAACAAACACTTTTTTTAACACTGTTTTAAATTGTTTGGTTTCCCTTTTTTTAAATTTTTTTTTTTTTTCTGTCCAATATTTAAGATCTTCTTGTTATATATTTACAAAAGACCTCAGTATTTTTTAGTTTGTCTTGGAAATACTTCGGCACTATTCCATTAATAATTTTGCAGACTTCGTTTTTACATCGGTTGACTGTTTTACTTCAATATTTTATTAATTGAAAACATTCATTTATTTAATTTATTAAGATATATGCATGTGTACTTAAGATTTTGAAATTTCGGGCTAATCTTACTGTTGCTTTGGGCTATAAAACTCTTACGTCATATATACGTAATCAATAATTTCCACACTTAAACAACATAAATTCCTTTTACCTATAATCAATATGAATTTCATAATAATGGTGCATTATATTTATGTGTCTTTGTTTTTTATTTAATAGTCTAGTTTGGTTTAAATTTTATATCACCGTCTAAGCTATCGGCCTGGTGGTGTAATGGTCGGAGCGTTTGCCTATTATACGAGAGATTTCGTGTTCGAATTCCCAACATGTCAACCATGCTTTATATAAAATATTTATTTAAATGGGTTTTTTCACCATAAAAAAATTCATAGATTATATTTGATACCTTAATGCCACAAAAATGATCAAAATACGCTGCGATTGGTGTACCAATGCAGTGTCCTATGTATCATTAGGTGCGGATAGGGAATGATGATGATGTCTAAAATAGCCTTTTTCTATTATCAAATGTTTTTTAAATGGTCTCAGTCCGATATTTATTTCTAATTAATTAAAAATAGAAAATCTGTAGGTAGTATCTTGTGCCTAAACAAAACGAAAAGAATGTGCAAGCGTAAACACGTCGATGGATATTTCAAAGTGCGAAAAGTGACTATTCAAAGTAATGTTATGTTATTATTTTGCACGGTAAAAGACTAGACTCTCTTTTAAAAAAACATTCATTTGTTAAAAAGTTTTCTCCCTCTGTTACATCAGCCAATAAAAATATCCTTTCAAAAAAATCTAGGATATTTTATAACCTTTCAACGTATTCAATTCAATCCAATTTTCGATTTGCTAGCCAGTCCAAAAGTCCGCCAGGTACCTGTGCAATAAGCTCCCGGTTTACTGAGCTTTTTAACGAACTACGCTTCACTGCCCAGCGAGCATTAAAGCTCGCGAGGGTAAATAAACCTCCGGTAACTTTTTCCGACTATGTCGGCCAATCAAACGTTGCGTAGCGACTAATCTAACTGTACTTATTTTTTTGTGCATAGTGAAATATTTTTTTTATAATTGTTATACATTTCAAAATGAAAATAAAATAATAATTATTTCATAGCATGAAATTACAAAGCTACATTACTGAAAAGTCATCTTCATTTTTTTATTTATAGAACTACTACTACTACCATCTAGGATGAAGCAGAAAAAATAAACCGCCACACACGTCTATTTAAGCATACATTTCAAGCTTCTTCCACATTCATACATCTTGTCATACATGCCCTTCGGTTCTGCCTGCTTTTGACATGACCTTACTTAATATTTGGGTTTATCTGATCATGCCACATCTTTCTTGGTTGTCTTCGTCTCACGTTACCGTTCATTTTTGCCATATAAACTTGTTTTACTATTCTTTCGTCATTTATTTGTTCTACATGACCAAACAATCTCAAAGACCCTTTTTTAATCTTATCAATTATACCTGACTCAGATTAAGAAAAAAATAACATATCCTGGGGGTATCAAAAAAAAGACTTTATATAAATTATCTAAAATAATTATAATAATTAAACAAGTATTGTATTTTAACAAGTTTTATTAAACGGAATGTCGATCACCTTACATTTCTGTAACAGATAATCAATATGCACTGCATTAAACGTTCTTACGCAACCTGGTGCGGACAGGAGTATTAATTGATGATAATATTGTAATTTACTATTTAAGCGAGATGCAATTAAAAGAGACAAGTGTAAATGATCGAATTTCAACACCCTTCACCCGTCACCTCATCTTCCAGAAAAACAAAATACTACATAACACAAAGTCTTAAATTTCAGGTGTATTTAGTATTTAGTAAACACTGTTAAAATTATAAAATAGAATAAAATTCATTACTCAGTTAAATTTTGATAAGGAAGCTTGTGTTATTTCAAAACCGGTCGATAATTAAATTACTTTTGAGTTATTTAAATTATTTATTGACAGTTCTTGATGGAATTCCATTGTACGCGTATTAATGTAATTACTTATATTTACATATAAGTTATTAATTAAAAAATACTTGGTACACTTCCACTTATTTGTTTGACCAATTAGCGCTTTCGCCCTTTAATGGGCATTTTTAGACTTAAGAGGGCGCTAATTGGTCAAACAAATAAGTAGAAGTGTACCAAGTATTCGATTCCCACCAGTTGAAGGAAAGAAATCAAAGATTTTTTTTTTCTCAATTGGTCTGGTGTCTCATGGTCTATTTTTATAACTTTCTGCCAATTCTTCTCTTTCTCATCTAGTGACAATCCTCTAAAATAAAGACACCTAGCGAGTTTTCCTTTTTTAAATAATAATAAATATGAGCGAAATTCATAAGCTTAAGTTAAATCAACGTTTAATAAAAAAAATGAAGGCAATTTATTAATATTAAGTTTATTGTTTAAATAAAATTATAAATAAAGTTATCAATAAAACTTCTTGGTTTAGTTTTACTTTTTTATTATTTTGACCAACGCTTTTGCCTAAGTAGGCATTTTTAAGACAAACAATAAATTGTTTACAACGTTTACAGTTTGTATACTATTACAAACATTATTTGGATATTTGGATATCAGGAGATTAAATAAGTACATGAACAGGGGACAAAAAACATAAATATTTACGACTAGTTTGCAAAACAGTTTATTTTTGGGAGTTACTTGACCGAAATTGGGATTAAGCATTTATTATTTAAAAGGTGGAAAAAGACACATAGCGAAATACAACAGAGTGGGAAATACACATTTTAACAGGTAAAGTTAGCACAATACTTTGGTTTTATGACAAGAAAGTTTACATACCTATTGATAAATGACGAATTTTTTTAAGATGCGTACCTAAATAATACATTATTTGTTAATGGAATGAAGTAATTTGTTTTGATGATGAAGTTATTATTTTCGTAGTAAATAAATAAATCAAACGCAGCGTAGTTAAACGTTAAATTAATAGTTTGAGTTATTTATTTCTAATGATTCTAATTAATTTTATTTTTTCCCTATGTTTTCAAAATGTAATAACTCAACATTATTTTAGCTGTTAAAAGTATGGTTTGACTCTCTAAGTGGGTTAAAAAATTAGATTTATCATTTTTTAATCCAAAGGAGGCAAAATGTTCTTCAAGTTTTGTTTTTATTGATTTACCACATTGACCTATATATATATACTTTTACAATCATTCCACTTTAAAATATACAATCCATTTTTATCTTAGGTTGAGATCTTATTTTTATTATTAACTAGATATTGTCCAATTGTTTTTGTATTATACATTTAATAGAATATTTTTTTGATTTTGTCACTTGAGTTACCTATAAAGGTTAATTTTACCAAATCATTTCGTTAATTTTTATTATTTATTGGTAATAAACCATTAACTTTCGTTTTTAATGAACGCCTTTTTGTTTTTCAATTAATAATTTTTCAACATATTTTTTATCGCTACCGTTATTGAATGTCATTATTTTTATAGTGTTGATTTTTTTTTTATAACTATCATAAAACATTGGTATATTTACTAATAAATGTATCATTAAATGAAAAACTGACAATTTGTATAATAAATGATAGCGGGAATGGGCATGTATGATAGTATCGCTAAATATAGGTTTTTTTAAATGCTAAAGTCAAATTTACTGTCAATTATTTCTTTTCTTAAATCTAAAAAGCTTATTTTATTTCCTCCATATACCATTGTATATATATTTGAATCATTAAGAATATTTAATTCAATAATAAATGCATCTTACTGTCATTTTGTACCTTTCCAAATATTTTTTTACTTAATTTTGATTCTAAGTAGTTTATGTAAAAATCAGTTAATATTGGGAAAAATGGGCTTCCCATGGCTAGAACATTATTTTGTTAATCATATAAAAAAAATCATTTAAGAGTTTTAATCTACCAAAACACAAAAAAATAGAGAAATTACGTTTTAAATTCGGGCGTTAAGAATTTGTTAAAAACATAAGAGTTTAAAGCATTTTATAGTTCATTCATAAGAATACGAGTAAAAAAATATTTACAACATCAAAATAAATATGTAGGTACGAATCGAATTTCGAGGAAAATTTTTGTCTTTAATTTTTAGTGATAGGGTCTAACGATGTTTTTATTGTACGATTAGGGTTATATTTAACATTACTTTTTAGAAAAAAAATGCTTTTCTTGCCTATTTATACAAAGGAGCTGATTAAAAAGAGACAACTGATATTCAACCACGAAGTTCTAAGCTCTAAACAAAGAAGCTTTATTGATTACTTTATTTACAATTTTATCAAAATCATTAGTTACGGAAATTTATAAAAAAATATCATCTTAAAACATCAATATTATAGTATTTAGTGTTCCAAATTTCTGGTCATGTCTTTTTCAGGGTAGAAAAAAACCTATTCATTTATCATTGTTCCACGTCCTAACACACAAACCAGTATCGATACAATCGTGATTTACGATCCTATCATACCCTTATTTTCCCACCCTCCGCTGTACATATAGCTTATTCGAAGGAAATGATACAGTAAAATACTAATTTTCTTTCTTTTTGATTACGTAACTACAGAACCTTCTACGACCTTAGGAAAACTGAAGATGGTCAATTTACTTTATTAGTTAATTAACTTATATTTAGATAATGACAATAAACATTTTGTTAATGAATGTTTCTGTACCTAAGAAGATAAAACAGTGGAGTGTACTTTTTGCCATTTTGAATGCAGAAATTATCGCAATTGGTCACTTCCGTCATGACACAAGAGGAGATCCCAGCAGAATGATCGTACGAGGTTTTCCTGTAATTTGAATTATTGAATACCAAAAACACGTTCGACTTTTGCTCAGAGAAATTTCAGTTTTTTTGGCCCCAAGAGTGTTCAATGTCCTGGATGAACATATTAAGTTTTTCAAAACGATAGCAATTTTCAGGAGAAGTGTACAAGTTTGGATTTTGTTCCAAGGAAGCGACCATTGCAAGAGACTGCTGGGAGAAATTGCATAGATGTATATACCATTAAGCGTTTTGTTGATACTTTTATTAAAATATACTCGTATATTTATGTAATAATTCTTCTTTTTAAAATTTTTTGATAATATGCATACTTTCACTTTCCACTGTTTTGTATTCCAACTGAACACATGGCTCTTAATCTCATAGCATTTTTTTTCAAAAATAAAATGGCAGTGCATGGTAAATTTACGTTAAAAAAAAAGCGTTAAGGATACGTTATTATTTTTTTGTAATATATATTTGTATGAATAAATCAATTAATAAACAGCTTTTAAAAAAACTGGGAGTGCGACTGGGAGTAGCAGGCGCCTCATTCAACAGTACAAAGGCTATCTGGGGATCGGATATTTAAAACGCCTTCATAACACATATTCTCCTCTACGGATGCGAATCGTAGCATCTCTACTGAGTTTAGAGAATAGGGACCTCAGAAGTATCTCGTGGTGGTTTGACTTTGTGAGGAATGAAATAGTAAGAGAACGAACGCAGCAAACTCCGATGACAGCTGTCATCAAGCGAAGGTGATACGGTTGGCTAGGCCATATACTGCGGATACCTCCGAGAGCCTTTACCACACTTGCCTACTTTACAAGGCATCAGGTTCTTGACGTCCTGGTCGTCCACTTCGGGACAAGAACCTTACTTGGGAGGACGCACAGGAGCTGACCGCCGATAAAGATGCATGGAGGCTCTTTGTGGATACTATATTATGTTAAAACTAGCGAGCGGACATGGAAGGATGATGAAAAAATACATAAATAAACAATAAGACAAGTTAATAGTGACATTTGAATAGTAATTTAATTAATGTCCTCATAAAAAGACGGATGCTAACAGACATGGATTAATTTAAATAACCATAAAGTTAAGGCTTTAAATCAAAAATAATTTTCGAATGTGAAAATAAAACGGTTGTCAATTTGAATTTCATGAAACAGAAAAAACCCGTGCTTTAAAAAAGACTTTTTTTGCTTAAAAAATAGTTTTAGTTAAATTGCGTAGTCTGCATTTGAAAAGTTATTTCATTACGAAGACCTGCAATCCGCCATATTGTTTGCAGACTGCGCGCCGAAACTACAAACACATAACTTCAGTCCATTTCAACACGTTTCTGAGACATTAGTCCTCAAGGATTCCAGGGACAATAGAAGCGGCTCAGCTCGGCCAAGATAAATGGCGCGTCATACACTAGCAGATGGACCAAATCCCAGCCACATTCCACAGGGCCAAATTTAGGATTTATTATTTCAACCCCTATTTCATTAATCACACCATTCTGATAAATGGCGCTATCATTTAGTTCACCAAAAATACTTCAAACCATAAAACTATGATACATAATTTAAAACATGGATTTAATGACAAATATTATGTACATAGAAGCGTTGTTTTGTTGTTATTATTTTGGATTCTTATTTTTAGATGCTATTATGAATTTGTATTTATATCTCATGTAATTTACATTTGATCATATTTATTTATTTCGGAAACATATTATTAAATTTTGATAGTATCAACTCAAAAAGAAAACCAATTTGGGGGCAAGCACGTGAGGATTTTAATGTATTTGTGGTTTTATTGATTGGCGTTTATTTCAGTTGAAGATAACTATATTCTAACAATTGAGAAAACAAAAAAATTGATACGTTGTACATTATATTATATTTTAAGCATCGTTGATATTTATCTCACCTGTTCTGAGATAGCTTGCAATTATTCCTCTGGTATTGTTTGTGATTTAAAGATATTTTCTTAATATTATAGATACTATTTGAAATTGTTTTCATTAGCGTATGCTGTAAGGACGACTTTAAATCGAACGTAGTTATGCCAAAAGCAGCAAATTCAAATTTTTGACACAATAAGATTTTGGTGTTATCAAATAAAAGAAGGTCTTTGCTCTGCCTATACCAGTCCGGCCGCTTTTATACAAAAAAACTATGATAATCACCTTTTGAAAATTCCAAGATGCCAGTATGTCATGAAAATAAATGTCGCCTCAAAAATTCTAAGTTTGTATGGGCTTTCATTGAATATAAGATTTGACCGCTTTCTGCAAAACGCATATTTAATGTTTTCCGTTTAAAAAAAAAAAAAAAAAAAATCTTGAAATTCCGTTGAAAAATAATTAATTTAATTTGTAGGTTATAATGAAAAAAAAAACTAAGCGATTCATCACAATTAAGTACCCTTATATAAACATTTAATAATGTGATCAGTATGCTATTTTTGTTCAGTTTCTTGCATTTATGTTTCTTCATGTAACTTGTAATTGGCTTAGGCCGTATATATATATATATATATATATACATAAATAATAAATAAATAAATAAATAATTAAATAAAACTCATTAGAGTTTTACTAGTGTTGTTTTTAGCAAAATGCACATCTTAGGTTGTGTGGTCAGCTATACTTTTAAAATCATTAAATTTTGTCATAAACATAACATAACAATTTCTTTGTGAATCAAAAAACTAATGCATGCATTATTTATCATTTATAAAAGTAAAGAACCTTCCAACTGTTGTGTTGATTCGATTATTCACCCTTTTCATAAAAGTGCTATTACCTCAGTATCCCTTTTCTATAACTAGCTGTTTTTTGCATAACTACGTTAAATTCCTCTTAACTTTAAAATTAAATTATCATATTATTTCATCGATGTTTATTATTCGTCCCAACTCAGCACAGGATTGCGCCATGTGTCATAGAGTTGAAATTTGTGTTTCAATAAAAGTAAATAAAATATGCATGTTTTTACATTTACTTTTGATGATTACATGTAACATAAAAATTATGATGCGCATTAATAAATTAAATCCGTTATAATGTATTTAATAGATTTTGTTTCTTTTGGTCGCACTCCCCGGTGGCTATAATCATGATAATTTATTTTGTCCGCAGTCGCTCTAAATAAGGATTTGGACCAACAATAAAACCACCCTCTTAAATTTTTAAGCCAGGAGATACGTTGTCTTCCTACGCTGAGTATTCTTTGAACTTTATCTTGTAATATGATACAAACTTTTTTGTTATTTTCTCTCCGCATCAAATATCCAAAGTGCTCTATTTTTCTATTCTTAAATGTTTTTTTTAAACCCATGTAGATTTACAAAATCAAATGAAACATGACGTTTCCTCAATAACGACACAATAAGAATCAATAAACGAACTTTAAATGCAAAAAATCTCCCTTTTTAACATTTGAAAATAAACCTTATATTAAATCGAGAATTGCAACTTATAATATAAAAAATCGAACATTGATTGGAAGTACTCTAAACACTTATATATAAACAAAAATATATATAAACAAAAAATAAAGTGGTCAGTAGACTCAAAGCAGTGTTTGATTTCTTATTTTATATGTATGAATAAATATGGAGTTCTATAAAATTGCCGAATCAATCAATAAATTAAATATTGCAATTGCTACAGATCGACTGGAAACAATATGTTATAAAATATTCGAGTTTAACCATAGATTTTTTACTAACCTGGCATTTTTTTTTGTTTAATTTATTTTATTAATATATTTAATAATTGCTACAGTTTTCTACTTTTTTTTCCTAACATAAACTAAAATTCCACCAAATCACTTTATGCAGCTTGTTGGTGGAGATTGATTAATTTGATCATGTTAAATCTAAGATTGCGCCAATTGCTGGAATTCGGTAAAGGCTTTGGGACATGTTTCCAACAACTTAACTTCTAGCGGCTTTATTTTGCCACGTTTTAATAACTGTGTTGGAGGATTTGCGGTGAGTTTTGAAAAAAAAGGTGACATAAAAAAAGAGCAATGAGAAAAACATTTTTTTTCTAATATACAAACACGTCAAAAAAATATTATCTTTTACAAATATTATCCCATTTTGTATTCTACCCATATGAATTAACCAATACTTTACTACAAATAATAGAAAATAAGTAAAACTCTAATCTTACACCCCAATTCAACAATTATGTACAAAACCATGGTACACGATTTCATAACTAAATCCACTTACCTCCGGTGAACTCCTTTGAATTTGGATTGATGTTTCTCGTTTACGTTACTTCTACTCAATTGAACCTTCCACCTATTCAATTTGATAAAAATATATCCAGTCTTTAAATAATAATCACATTCCACTAAAAAAATATTTCCTGAAACTGTTTGTCGATAACCCACGACTTGTATAAGCTAGTGTTATATTTTGTTAAATTGTCCTTAAAGTCTTCAGAATGACTGAAAGAATAACTAGACAGGTGCCACCGTTTTGTAGCAACAATTTACCGACAGTGTATACTTGTAATGCCGTATTAAACAGACTACATGAACTCGGCAATAGTACGTTATTCCCACGTCTCAGATATATTTGATGTAGAGCATTGCTCCCATAGAACATATATTTTGAATTTCTTAAAAGATAATGAAGAGTAATTAAACTTAAGCGTTAATTTTTATGTGAAACAGTCACTTTGTAATTTTCTTGTTATATTAATCCTTTTTAATATTTCATTAATTCATTTGATTTTTACATTAATTTTTTAATTGTTTTAACTTCTACTGAATATATTATTAAACTTTAAGGTTTAACATTTGTTTATAAATCTTGGGTTAAAAAAAACGTATAGTTTTCAGAAATAATTTAACCAAATATATTCATATTATAAGGTTGTTAAAAAAAAATTGCCGTATTTCTTAATTAAATTGATGAAAAATGCTTCCGAGATTTTTTCACTATTTGTTTTATTTATTTTGTTAATATTTATTATATATATTTATTTATATAACTACTATAAACAATATCTGATTTTGACATAAAATATTCATTAAAACTATCCCAGAATCAGTTTTCAAACTCGTGGGAGTGTAATTATGTTTTTTGAATCAATTTTTTTATTAAAAAGTTATCTTCAACATATGTTTAATATTTTTAAACTTTAATAATCAGATGGTTATAACGTTGAACCTTTAAATCACGTCTGTTTTCTTTATTTTATTGAGAAAATATTATGCTTTCAAACCAAGATCAAGATTGGATGTAAATACTGAAAGAATTCCTGAAATTCAGTCCTGACCATTGGTTGAGAAGGAATTTAATATACAGCCTGCGACATCTAAAGGCAGCACGGCGCCGACGCCTGGCGTTGGGACGCCCCAAGGGTGGATCCAGTGTACAATATTGCCCCGGGGTATGAAATATTACTATTTTCTTCTGACATCTCTCCTTTTTGGTTAACTCAACATCCGCATTTCTTATTGATAAGATTTCGATGTTTCGTAAAGCAAAATCTTTGCACGTTTTGATTTTCAAGTTAAAATGAAATATAAATGTGTTTAAATAATATTTTTAATTTATGAATTTTGGTATATATTTTGAATTTATTATAAATTGGTGTTTTTTTCGAAACCGTTCTCTAAAAGCATTTAGTGTTACGAAAATTTTCTCTAATATCGACGCAACTATTATAAAAAAAACTACTTGAACTGCCTTCACAAGTTTTTCTAAATCAACAAATGATAAAATTCATATTAACAGCGCCCTAGGGGGTTGAATCCAGCCCTTATCTACAAAAAATTGGACAAACTCAAAATTTGTGGAAAAATATAGTTTTGTGATAGATTTTCGGTTTACAGAAAGTAACTCCAACAATCAGTACAACTTGTCGAAGAGAACTGGTTAGTAATACACTTTAAAAAACCGTACAATAGTAAAACGATTTAAAAAAAAGAAAAATAGGTGAGTTTAATAGTCTCCTAACAAATAAAAAAAATCACTGAACTTCATTTTTGCAATATCGATTTTTAATGGAATCAGGCGTATTAAAAGTGTGTATTTATTAATTAATTAGAATGCGTCTCTTGAATGTAAAAAGTACCCATTTATCATGGCTTTGTTAGGTTACCTGACCTGAACAAAATTACCTAGAGAATTTGTAGTTAATGCTCTAATTAAAACTTGGCGTTTTCCGGCTGTTCATTTCGTTATAAAGCTTTATTTCAACTAAAACTCATGCCTTTGAAAACATTGTTTATGGGGTACTTCATTTCTTTTTTCCCTGAATCATCGGGAAAACAGGCATTTAGTCCACAAGTTCCCAATACAGAAGTCACAAGTTCACCTTACAGAAGTCACAAGCTTCCAATACAGAAGTCATAAGTTCACAATATGGAAGTCACAAGTTCCCAATACTGAAGTCACAAGTTCACAATACAGAAGTCACAATGAAGTTGACAATAAACACCTAATCGCAATAAAAGACTTTTTGAAAAATAAATAGAAATCGAAAGAATACAATTGTAAAAGGGGTTTTATAATTAAATTATAGGTTAATGTTTGGGTGTGTCCAAATGCTTGCAAACTGGCTGGATTTTCTTTCCTAAGGAGTTATTAATATCTAAATTTGTTGCAACAGTGAGGAAAACCATTTTTATGAAAAAAATATGGAAGTATAGGCATTTACAGGACTTATAACCTGTCTTTGGCTGATTTAAGTGGCCACTTTACAACTGAGTAGCATTCACAATTCTGCTCATGTTTAAACATTCACATTTCCTCAACTCTTCCATCTGTTGACATTTGTGAACTAAAAGTTAACGAGAGTTTTTTAAAAATGTCCTAACAAGACGAAACGCGGCACAATATAAGCTTTTGTACATTTAAAAAAAAATAGAACTCTACAAATTGTCTGCATACACAATAAATAAATTGCTTAGTCGTTTGAAAACTGGCGTCTGCTGCTAACTTTAATGGAAAATAATAATTTTAAGGATCTGTTTCTGAACAATGTTTTTAGTTAAGAGTCATACAAACTTATTTGTATGGTATATTACACATTAAAATAAACATGAGAAAAGTTTAAATCTGCCATTCGGAACGTTCGCATGTTCATTGTTTTTGCCTCACTTTACAGTGCCAGGAACTTTGTATTGCGCGGTTTCGAAATAACGCAGTCCAAACATTACTTTTTTTTTTTAATCGGACATTTATTTAAAAAGTCCTTTCTCTTTTTTCCTGCCCCTTCGCAGTAAATGTAGGATCGGCCCTTCTATAACGCAGACTCCAAGTATTCTTGTGTCATCTTACGGTCTGCTGCTTCTTCCCCAAGTCCCTTTCAATATTGGTCCACCAGGTGGTTTGTGACGACCTCAAGTTCTCGCTTTTGATAGAATATCTAACGCGAGTTCGACCACATTATTTAACAAAGGGATAAAATAATAAAATATATTTATACATTTATTGCAACACAATGGTAAAACGTCATAACCTGCCATTGGCCGGTGTATTGCCATTTTACACACTATAATTTTACCATTTTGCAATATCTCCATTTTTATTTATTCTCCTCCATTTGTTGAATTTTGTAAAATAAAACAACTGAAATGATGAAACTTGTATGTATGTATGTATGTGTATACGCATAGGTATATGTATGTGTGTGTATATATGTATATATATATGAATATGTGTATACTAGTTAGTTTATGTTTTATTTGTTTGTTGTGTCTATTAACTTGTAAATTTTAATTATATATTAATTGTGATTACCTTGCTTGAAACGAGGTATGTATCCTTGTTAGCTGGGAGAAGTTAAAACATATATATACATATGATATTTTAAAATGTGGAAGTCATCTGGTTGAATTATTTCACCTACTAGGCAACGGCTGAAAACACTTTTGACTTTTAAATAACACGTTGGGGATAGAAATACACTATGTTAAAAAACATTTGAATATACTTAAAACACTGTTGATAAAACTTTGCAATTCGTTTTAAAAATGCATAATGATAATTGTAGTAAATATTTTTTATCGCAAATTTTTAATATTATGTTGATGTCGTATTATATTTAAGAATAAAATGAGGGTTCAGTAAATAGTAAACAATTATTTTTTTTTTATCCTGAATTGATTTTTTTACATGGAAACCTATCGAACAACAATATATTACAACAGAGATGGAAAACATTTGGAGGAGAAAATATGGATGTCTGTGAATTCACAGGGCTCACGACCTGGTATTGACTGGTTTAAATGGCCACTTTACATATATTATGTTTGAACATCCATATTTTTTTACTTCTTCTTTAAATGATTTTACTGAAGTTTAAGAGCTAAAACCTTTATTGTAGTGCAGAGTTTAATCTGATCATTTTTTTGCATTTTGGACTTGTTGCTATAATCAACGATATTTTTAGTTTGTCCAAATGTTTTTAGACAAATTACTTTCTGCCCTAGGAAAGTGTCAAGATTAGAACAGGAAAAATGTTTTTTTTGTATCCTTTTTTTACACGGTACTTAATGTGGAACGTGTCCTTCGCGTAAAAATAGTACATAATCCGAGAGATCGTAGGAGCATTGTAGCCCGCAAATAACTCCGCCATACTTTAACTGCTTTAAAACAAACGTAATTTATGCCGCTGGTGGCCACAGCTAAGGAGATTTGTTAAAGTTCTTCAATTTATATCTGAACGAGACGTTTATCATAGAAGCAATCTGCATTGGGGATTTAAGATTAAATGCAAAAAACTGCAATGGCTAGAATGGCTTAAGCGTGAACCTCTTACGTCCCTCGGCATAAATGTTTTATTATTATTATTATGATTTATTTTATATTCAAGCTCCAATTTACAGGAAATTAAAACTTATTAAAAATGTCTTTATTCAGTGGAAAAATATTTAGAAATAAAGTTGGCTAATCAAGGTAAGGTAATAGCTTTAGATTGAATAGTTTACTTGAAATATCTTATTGCAAATTCAGACTAAGGCAAAGACACTTTGTTTTCATATCTCCAAAACTATTAAATGAAATTCATAAAGACAATACGACAGAGATTTATTATTTGAATTTGTTTCAATTAAATTTTTTGTTGAAATTATGTATTTTTTTGACTTATAAATCATATAACACAATGTATTTAACATATATAATACGTTAAATTAAACTCCCAGGAGTTACAACAACTCAATTTGAAACATAAATAGTATATTCATTTAAAAAATAAGATATTGAGAACAACAAAAAAACAAAGTAAGTTTAGCACCTTTATATCTAAATATAGCGCAACAATATATACGTCAAAAACCTTTTCTTACACAAGCAGAATAAATACATAGAAAAACGCCTTTAAGAATGAAAAAAATAGTATATCTACTAAGGAAGATAAGGTAATTAACATCACATGCCACGCAAATGATGCAGCCATAGTGATGATGAGAAAATATCCATCTTAGTTAGTAAACACCTGAATACCTAAGAAATGTCGAATAAAAGAAAAAGATTTAAATAGCTTATTTTTTTAATGAATAGCATTTGGTTTATTATTATTATCTCATTGTTATTGACACAGAACAACAATATGCTATTATGTTCAATTATTTATCGAGTTGTTATGTTTAAGGTGTGGTTAGTTCTTGATTTATATTTACCTGCATTCCAATGGAGATGGAAATTTCGTCTAGTTGATATTCAAAATGAAATGTCAAGTAAACGAAATTGAGCACTTTTTACCCCTCTTTCTGTTTGCGTTCGAAGATGCTATGAATTTGGACTAATTTGTTGTCAAATAATAAAATATAGTAAGTACCTACATGCATTGGAGTTTATTTTAAAATTTGGAATAAAACGAAAACCGCTTATGCTAACACCTAATAACATACATTATAATATTATTTATGTTATATTATTATTCACCGTATAATAATTATATTCTGTGAACAATATTCGAAACGTTAGTTTTGTATTGCCCGTCGATGGGAGGAGTGTTCTCACGAAACTGTAGTTGTACTCTTTTAATAATAAAACGTCTAACGCTAATAACAAACTTTTTGTTATTAGTTATTTATGCTATGCAGAAAGTAGCCAGACAAAAAAAAAGGAAAAGTTTTGTGAAAAGAGTGAATAATCAAATCTTTCTGTCAGTTGGAAATTTATTTTATTTTATTTAATTTTTATTTTATTTATTTGGATAACCAAGAGCTATAATTATCTCATATTTATATAACAAAACAAATAACAAATAAGCCAATTACAGGTTTTCACAAGTAGCATCACAGTAAGTCAAAAAAGATTCTCGAACATAAAATGAATAGTAATTAAATGTAAATTTAAAAGAAAAGAAAAAAATACTACGAGTTATTTCGAAAGCAAACGCCGTACGTTATTAAGATTATATGCAAATAAATCTATGTTAAATGATTTATTTATTACATTAAAATTATTAAAAGTTCGCCATAAATATGAATTTTGCCTATAATTAGATGAAACAAGAGATATGTGAAGAAGAGGGTTATTTCTTAAAACTTTGGAAGGAACATTGATAGAAAGTTTGCAAAGTAGTTCAGGACAGTCAATTGAACCAGAGGCAATTTTAAGTAAATAAATTATATCCGCTATTCCACGACGTTTTTGCAGAGGCAGTAGGTGATGTTTTTTACATATATGAATATACTGGTCAGATTTAAACTCAAGTTTCAACCGGAAACACATGAACTTTACGATTTTTTTTTGAATATTTTCAATGCGTGATATCTGCACATTGTACATAGGATTCCATATTTATGATGCATATTCTAAGTTGCTTCGCACTAATGTACAGTAAAGGATTTTAAGTGTCTTTGCCATAGTGAACGACGTAGAGCTACGCATAACAAAGCCAAGCGCACGCGATGACTTGTTTATGATGCTGTCAACATGGACGTCAAAAAGTAATTTACTATCATGGAAGACACCTAAATCCTTTACACATAATGAGCGTTGGAGGTTTTGACCCTTATTAAGCACATAGTTAGTACGTAAAAAGTTTACTTTGCGACTAAATGTAATAACTGAACACTTAGAAGGATTAAGGAATGTTTTTTACTTGACAAATGAAGAATAATGTATGCATTAGTTTGTTGTATATCACAAAAAATAATCCGAAAATATCTGTCTGGCTGACCGCACAAACCGCCAGCTAAGAAGATTCGGTCGTAAGATCGTATACTCGTATATTATGAATCCGATTATGTTTATAACAAATTGATATCAAACATTCAATTGTGTTCATTTAATATAATATACATTATTTTATGTACTTGAATCAGAAAACAGCCAGCCCTAGTAAAACTCTAAAGTATGTTGTGTAATAATGTATTAGATATGTTATTTTATGTTTATTTGGGGGTACTCAATGGTAAAGAATCAATTAATTAGTAATAATAACTTAAAAATAATTTTATTGCGTGTGAAAGGAATTGTTTGTATAAAAATTGTCAATTAATGGCATCAAAACGCTTATCTATTAATCCAGTTTAATTTGCTTAAGATAACCATATAGATATCTATCATACAGGATTACAATTATTTAAAAATAGTGTATTGAAAACTTTTGAATAAAACTCCCGTTGGTCCCTTTTTCTCTTATATCACTCAAATTACATACATTAATATTATTATTATAAATCAAATTTCTCTTTTGAAATTTTGTATTACTACTAAAATCGCTTTAATGAAATTTTATCGACTTCTCTTGGTTTAAAATCTTCTCCTTATATTGCTTTTTCAAATTTTAAAGATTACTTGTTGTACTTGTTATTCCTTCTTTTTTTTTTCTTTTTTCTCTGCTGCCATTGGCATGTTTTTATACTTTTAAACTACTTTTAATTACTTATATTATATATGTTAATAAAACAACATATTGCTGCTCTTACTATAATGTGTCATTAATTTTGAAGATGTTTTTTAAATTGACCTAAATTTACTGTCTTATATTTCACTTAAAGATTCTGCTCATCGTTTCTTTGAATCCCTTAAAATAAATATGTGTTTATGTTTTTCCTTTTCTTTTAAAAAATGTTTTTACTATTTTATTTTACTTTTACATCTGAGCATGTTTTTCATTCTTTATTTCCATTCTCTTATTTTTAATTACTCTTACAAATTTTCTTCATTTTTAATATTATTTCCATTTGTAAATACTCACTACAAACTACAAACCTTAAAATATCTTTTTTTCACTTAAATTTTAATTTTTAAACAACTTTCATTTATGTTTTCTTTTTCCTTCTCTTTTTTGTGCTTTCATAATTAACCTTACATATAATTGCTTTTTAATATGGAAACTTCACTAGTCCATTAGAATTAAGTCTAATTGTGTAAAATATTGAACTTTGTAACTGTACTGTATGTTTCCTGAATAAAAGAAAATAAGAAAATAAAATAAGATAAATAAATAAAAATAAATAAATTTCTAGAAACATTAACCTTTCCATCAATAGTAAGATTTTTCTAATTCTGTTGGTGTTTTCTGCAAATTGAGAAATGCCGCTTTTGTGATCAGCACTATTTTCAAAAGGTGATTATTACAGTTTTTTGTATGAAAGTAGCCTAATTTCGCCTAGTTGGCCTAATAACGCCAATATCTAATATTTTTTAAATTGTTGACTAGCTGCTTTCTGCAGCACTAAGTTCAAATCAACTTGAAATAATAAAATAATTTGCCATGCTTTGACGAAACAACAATAAAACTGAATTTTCAACGCCCCATTAGACAAACCAGCTGACTGTTAAAACAACATTTTTTTTTACAATTATTAGAAACTTTTCTAGATGTGTACTTTAGCGAAAACTTTTGTAAGACAGTCCTCAAGTTGAAGGCACTCGCGCGAAATACTTCTCAGTATGAAAGAACAAGCATCTAGGAAGCTTTCACAAATGGGGGTTGAAATTGTAATTTAACTTAGGTTTGTTCTTCACGTGCATAGGGTACGTGTTAATTACCTCTCAAGGCTGTCTTCGCCAGATAAATGGAAATTAGTAGAGCGAACAAAGCTATCGCGATTCGAGGGTGGTTTGAGAGTAATCCATCCTAAGGGGCAGATTTATGGGACCCAAAGAGAGTTCGAATCATTCTTAACTACGCGAGCTAATTTTTTGTACCTGTTTGAAAATTTTATTCAAAAACATTTTTTTGTTTTTTTATTTAGTAGTCTTTATTCAGACAAATTATATTTATAGAGTATTTACATATTTATATATTATTTCAGTTTCACTTATCTATGGCTAGCTTTTTTGAAATCTAGGCGGACATGGCAAGTGTGTCATTGTGAGTCAGGAGTGACAACAAAGCATTGGTCGTGTGTGGATTATTGTCACCTTTTTATTTATTTAATCGTTTTTTATAGATTACCGTTACTTCCACCTTAATATTTCACTAACTTATTTAAATGACTTTAAAAAGTTTAATTGAACTTCTTTTATGTATATTGTTCTTTCATTTTATCCTTTTTATTATCCGAGGCGTTCCGCTGTAACTTCTGACTAAAGGGGTTTCTATCTCTCTTTCAATAAACTAAACAGGATTAAAGCTGTACCTTGGGAACGTTATTTTATTAAAGAAAACCAGCTTCCCACGTGAATTATTACTGAGAACTCTGCAGTTACTCAAGCTGCTTCCTAGAAAATAAATCAAAGCTTAGTTTTTGAAACAATATAACTAATTCAAATGATTTTTTCACTGATACGCTTGTAGAATCCAGAAACTTTTAAAATACTGAAATGTATAACCGTTCATATTTTTTTTAATACCTTTTTTTAAATATTGTAACAATTTAAAAAAAAAAGTCCAACGTACCCCGTTTTGAAAGCATTTTAGTTCTGGATTATAATTCTAAGTTGCCTGATTTAGCGCCATCTGACGGCCGCGGTAGTAACTCATCCATACGATATCCGTGCATTAGAAATAACTTCTTTTCCATTTAAAAACTCGGGACGAACAGTCCAACTATCGCGCAAGGACTCAAAGAGAGGCGACCGCACATTTCAAAAATGTAGTCCTTCAAGAAAGGGAACGTTCAACGTAACGTAAGCCTATTTGTTTTAAATTTATCACCGAAATTCTTGTAGAGAGAGATATCATATTCTAATGAGATTGTATTTTATACAGGTTCCCTTTTTTCTTCTTTTTTTTCTACTTTTTTCTCTACTTTTTTCTACCTTTTTCTATCTTTTTCCATTTTTCCACCTTATTCTATTTTGATTTATTCCACCTTTTATCTACTTTGTCCAATGATAAATATTTTACAATGTAGTATATTTACTCCATGATTTGAATGGATTACTAATTATTACGAAGTTTGTTCGTAAATACCTGGAAAAATCGGTGTCAGACTTTAAAGTTTTCTTCAAGATCATGAGACACAAGTTCACAAATGCAATGAAGCAGACGATCATTTACTGAATTAAAATTTCGACAAATAATCTTCTGGGAAATCATCAACTACGCCAACCACGAGTAAAAATATACCAACCGAAGACGTCGCATATCGAGTTCCATTTCTTTCTTTCTTCTTTCAAACAAGAAAAAACAATTACAATATTACAGTGTACAAAAAATCCAATATTAGATAGGTACAATTAGATTAAATTATAATTATTATTTTAATGAGGGTTCTAGTATTTTCTTTAAATTAGTTTAAAGTGAGGATATATATCTATTTCAGCAAAAAACGTATTAAAATTTTTAACAATCCTAGGAAAAGATGCATTCTTATTATTATTCGTGCTTGAAATATCAACATGAAATAATTTAGTTAGCTCAGCATGAGGCATAACTTATATCTCGGAGTTCTGTTGAAAATTAAAAAAAACCATTGATAAGTCTTAAAAAATTTGGTCGAAATTCATATTTCACATAGACAAATTTTAAGTTTTTTTTTAACCCGAGTAAAAACAGCATTCTTTATTTATTTTTAGTATTGCAAAATTGTTTTCAATTTTAATCATTATTTCGTTTTTTTTTTCTTGAATGTATTTGAAATTTTAAAACTCAAATTAATAAATAACTATAACAGTGTAAGTTACTCTCGAAGCACAAGAGCTAGTCTCTTTTTTGGAGAGTTACAGTTATAACATTAACTTAATAAATAATAGTAGATTGTTATAGAATACGAGAAATTGATGTTATCGGGTGCAGTCAGGTCAATGTTATGTTTTGCTAAAAACAGCCAGACCGCTTTTATACAAAAAACGGTATTAATCACCCTCTGAAAATGGTGTCGATCACAAAAACGGCATTTTTTAATTCGCAGAAAACACCCACAGCACTAGAAAAAAATTAACGGAACTTTAAAAATCATTAAAACAGGCCAAATACAAAAAAAGATTCTTGTTTAAAAATTAAAAAAACTGAATGTGTTCAATGGTTATTTTTTTATTATTTATTAATTTATATTTTTCTCTTACAAACTATAATTAAAAATAAAAATAATGTGTCCTAACTGGGGTGGAGTTGTCCGTGCCAAAGACACTTAACAATTTTACTTTTTTAAAATGTTTTTAAATTAGAGAATAAACAAAGAAGACTAGCTTAATAAACAGAGATAATTAACAAAGAATTCACAGTTTAAAAACTAGTTATATATGTACATCTATATTATTTATACTACAAAACGCACAATGAAAATAACTTTAACCAAACAAAAACTATACACTTGTGGAGCGGTTGATTCAATATTTTATCATTTGTCAAAGTCAAGAACATTTCAACTATTGTGTAGATTTGATTATTGACTATTTTCACAAAAGTGCCATTATCTCAGTTTAACTTTTTTATGGCTGGCTGTTTTCTGCATAACTGCGTGCATTTCATGTCACTACATTAATTAAGCAAATAAAAAGTATAATTAAAGCTTAATTATCATAACTTTCCATGTAACGTTCAAAATAATTTGATCCCAAATATCAAGTGTCAATATAAAGTTTTAATTTTCTCTACTTCGATTTATCTTAAATATTTACCATTATAGCATAAGCTTAATAAATGAAAGTAGATTGTTATATAAAACAAAAACATGGATCATTTGATGTAACCATAACAATTAACAATAATAAAAAAATGTGTAATGAAAACTTGTTAAGTTATCATATTTTGCTATGTAACGTTCAAAATTACTTCATCCTAAATGTTTAGTGTCAATATAAAGTTTGAATTTCCTCTCGTACTTCGCTTTATGTTAAATACTTTTCTATTGGGAAGTCGTAACTTTATTTCATTATTTGAAATATTTGCATTACAGCAGACTGGAGCAGACTGGAGCAGCGCGAGTAAGCTTTTTTTAATGGTATTATAAAACATTCCCGTTTGTGGGCCAACAGAGATCGCTCGAACATAACACTTTGCGAGCCTGTCCTTCATAGCGCCGCGCACAACCGATTACATGATATAACCGAATAATATTTTATTTAAAAAAAAAAGAAATACTTGCTTTCCCAATGCTTCAACGAGTTGTTCATAACTCAACTCCTATTACCATCATTTCATCGTATGGGTAGGCAGAGAGAAACGACTGCCACAAGTCTATCCTTACAGAAATTCATAGTTTCTTAAACTTTTGTCATACTTGCCCTTCAGTTGTGTCTGCTTTAAACATGACAAATTTTGAGATTTTTATTTATCCAATCATACCTATCCTACCACGTACATTTTAGTCGACCAAGTTCAACGATCGCTGTCACTATTTTGCCTTTCATTCCTTTTAAATGGTCAACCCATCTCAGTGATCCTTTCTTAATCTTATCAATTATACGTTTATGAGATTTGCACACTCGACCAATTTCATCATTCATAACCCAGACGTACGTTTGTCTAAGAGACCGCATTTGAAAAGAAAGATAAGATTACCTATAAAGAAAAAAACAGAATCTCAAAACTCATTGTACAAGGGATTGAAGCTGTACAATGAGTTACCTGAAGAAATAAAAGAAAAAGAAAAGATGGAAATATTTCAAATTAATTTGAAAAAGTATGCTTTTGAGAAATTTTGATAAAAAAATTGTAACGTTATTAAAAGTTTATATTTGTTCTTAAGATTTTATGAACTAACCTAATAAAGCATAAATAAATAAATTTTGACTACATTTCAAACACATTAACTTTGCTTTCGTCCTTCCTCTGCCACTTCCATGTTCTGTTTCCATACATGAGTGTTGGGACTCAAACTTAGTTGCGTACTGCCAATCTAGCGATTAACGCATTTTTATTATTAAATTTCCATGCTTAATGCGCCGTTCATGTTAACAACTAATTAATAGAAAATGAAAATCAAGTTTTAGTAGAGTGAGGTTCGAACCCTGGACCTATGATCCGTGAATTATCAATACTAGCTACGGGACCACAACCCGGTTCTAAAAATGGAGTGAAGTATCAACAACACTGTTCAAGATCGCTGCAGTGTCAGTCATGACGTAAGAGTAGTCAAAGGTACGTAGAATATTGCGATCGGCAGGAGGCCAAAAGTAATCACTCTAACGGTACTCAGATTCAGTGCCCCCTAGCTACATATATGACGTATTTCTTCATTTTAAACAATTTTTCACTACAATAACCATATTTTCAACAATGTTTTCAGTTTGTCCAAATTTTTGCTGACATGGACTGAATTCAACTCTTCAGAGATTTGTTTATATTAACATATTACAGCAGACATAAAGAACATTTTACATGAGGGAATATAGAAGTCTAGGCATCCACAGATCTGTGGAGGTATCCATGAATCCACCTGGTCCAAGAAGAAGTATAAAATTAGAAAAATATTTTCAGGCGTTGCATAGTATGAAGGCGAAATAATTCAATCAGATGAACAGACTTCAGCATATGGAAGAGTCAAAGAAATAAAGATGTAAAAGTAAAGCGAAATAGTGAACGCTACACAGTGTATAAAGTGGCCACTTAAACCAGCAAATGGCAGGTCATATTTAATAGTTCGCTCAGAATACAATATTTAAAGACATGCTGAATTGCAAGCACGCTGTTTGTCAGCACGTGATTAAATTAGTTTTCATAATTAATAAATAACCTTTGAGACATATTTATATTTAAATTTACGTGTAGGTAAAAATGTGGACTCTCAAAATGGGCTCGGTTATTTGATTAGAGTCTTTTTAAATGTAGGTTCCCCGGATAATGTTGAAAATACCGTGGATTTACGTATATTTAATAACCAACGCGGAGGTGCTAAGACGAGCCAGCGCAAAAATAAAACCCTCAACCCTACTGTGGGTTTCCTAAATGTGCTCCTCGTTATGAGCTGACATCTTGGGCCAAGAAGCAAAGTGTTATGCTGTGGCAAAAAGTAGCTGGTCAGCACCATCCGATAAAACTGATAAAAGGGTACTCGCAAAGTTTTGCTTTTGACCTAATGAAGCTCAGCCGAAATCGAGTGAAGGTTGTCACTAGAGCCTTTACAGGGCACTGCAGATTGAACAAACACTTTGCTAGAATGAACCTTTCCGAAACATTTAGATGTAGTTTCTGCAGTGTAGATGAGGAAACACCTATACACATGCTATGTGAATATAATGCTTCCTCATCCTCAGCCTCATCCTCGGGAGATCACTGAAGGATGAAAGAATGAAACCTGAGGATGTTAAAGAGCTCACTCTCTACCTAATAGCCCGATACTCTACGGTTCTGAGCTTAGAGGAGGAGATTTATCAAAATAAACACTCGTTTTCCACACAATACCCAGGCTTTTTATAGACCTGGGCTTGGAGGGCGAGAACTATTCACGCGGACCCGTCACAATAGATTTTCACAGGTTGCAGTGACGTCAGGAGCTTTCTTCATAGCACTGATCTCCACTACTTAAAATGAGCCAAAAGAAAACTATTGTTTTTTAAAAAGCAGAGAAAATTCAAAATCTAAGCAAATGTGTGCTTATTCAGCCAATTATGATAAAGAGAATCAAAAGAAACCGTGGAGTTGAATGGTGACAGATGTCCTGGTTGAGGAACAACTACGACTGGACGTAAATGGAGTTGAGGAGCTGTTCTAGTTAGAGCAGGACAGATATGCTTATACAGAGTGATCCCCAACGTTAGGGAGACTTGACAAGAGCTTTAAAAATCAACAATTATATGAATTAAAGTTACACAGCGTATAAATTGCCCACATAAACCAGCCAAAAGAAAGGCCATAAGCCTTGCAAATTTTCATTTTTCATTTTTTTATTTTCAAATACCTAGACATACATATTCCCTTACATAAAATGTTCGTCATCTCTGTTGTAATATGTTTAATTATGCGCTTACTATTTGCACAACCGTCACTTAATCATAATTCCATTAAAGAAATTAAATCTTCGAAGTATTCGATTACAAAACCGATTATACGCACGGAGGTTCCTTAATATTTTATATTCGTCTTTTGTTTCCTTAGCGAAAATATTTAAAGAAAATTCAGTTCATTTGAATAAATTACCCATTCTAAGATATTCTTCGTGTTCATTGCTTAAAATATTCCATTGTTTAAAGTTTAACAAAGTTAATTTAATTACTTTTATTACTGAACTTAAAGATAACATTTCTTTAAATCATATTTATACAAGCTGCCGAAAAATAACAGTGTTTATATAATATTTGTACGGATATTTTTAAAAACATCATCATTATCATCAACATTACTACCTCATACACAGCAAATGGCGCATAGGGCACTGCATAGGTGCAACACTAGTGCAGCTCAAAATCATTATTCCTTCTCGGGAAAAAATAATTTTAATAAATTAACTTCCGAGTCAAAAATGATTAAGGGTATTCAAATAGAGACTAAAAATCCGTACAAAATATAGCGTATTTTGATCGTCCGTTACATGAAAACAAGGTTGTCAGTCGTATGCTCCAGTAGTTCAATCAGAAATAACTATCGCCGCGCTTAAAAACATGCTAAGCATTTGAGCGATCACAATGAACAATCATGAACATGGTTAAGTTATCGCAGTCATAAGTCAACGCGTGTGTAATCTCTAAGTTGACACTTGTGTCGGTTTGTTTTTTGTTTTCCTCGTAAATAAATATAGTTCATCGGCAAAAATCAGCGTTTTCTATAAAAAATAATACAATTTATTGCATTTACAAAATAGTAAGGAGTATCTAATACAAAAAAAGTGAAAATAAAATTACAATTACTATGGCGACTTCTTTTTTTGGCATTTATTTTATTCTGCGTTTATGCTTTATTTTTAAAAGTATCTTCAAGTACATTTGAAAAATATAATAAAATCATATCTCGTATACCTAAGTTCACAATACCGATGGCTACTTTATTCCTCTACTCGTGCTATGAATATATTTTTAGCCTTTAAATAACAAAATAAGCTGTCTAGCTTATGTAAGTCCTACCTTAGTAAGTTAAATATTGACCTCCCGAATACTATTATATCACAAGACGAATTTCCCTTATATCCTAAATCAACATGGAACAGTTAACAAGATATTTAAAATTCAACATCCCTTAATTTCACTGCGCATAAGACACAAGTTGACTAATTTTAGTGTATCGTTAAGACATTACGAGAGTATTTTTTAAAACAAAATAAGAAATTTTTATTTCGTTTATATCGTGACTGGTAAAAAATATCTAACTTGCTTAAAAACCTCCCTGAAAAATTGGTATAGTTAAAAAATAATATCGATTCTTTATATATAGGTAACCACTTATCTACTTTCTTATGTGTATTGGTTTCGAGACGTACACGTCTCTTCGTCTGGATACAAATTACATTTGCATGCATTTATAGTGAAGCTTAAATGTAAGCATAATTATTAGTGGCCCGAAGAACAGACGAGGACGTCTCGAAACTAGTAGATAGAAAAGCCGGTAATTGGGATATATAAATATTTACTAACCGTGAGCTAAGACATCTTTGTAGAGGGAATGGACAGCAAAAAAATAGAACGGAAGACAAATATTTTTGAATATAAATAATAACTTTTTTTTATTTCCCTTAAATATTGCAAAAAAGTTATCTTTTCATTCCCATCCACAGTCTTAGGAATCTTTATTTTTTTAAACAAAAAATAAACATTTGAGTTTTTACTATTTACCCAAATATTTCGATTGTGGAGGCATTTTCAACGAGTTGTAAAAAACTCGCTATTAGAAAATGGGGATCATATCGGGGTAGAGTGGGGTTTGAACCTTGGACCTTTGATCCGTGACTCCGCAGCACTAGCCACGGGACCACAACCAAATTCGAGGAAGTCTAAATGTGGTTTCGGAATGCGGTTGCTCTGTCACACGACCAGTTATGCCATTTTATCAGTTATGGTATTTTGAAGATAATAATATTCAGGAGTAAACAACAATCGAGCTATGAATTTAAAATAAAAAAAAGAAGGCTGTTTATTTCTTAAGACCTTCTCATTAGAAGGTTATCATAATTTCATTAAATTTAGTTTAAATATCTAATAAAAACGTGTAATTTATGTTTTCCAATGAATAATATTTCATTTCAATAATATATCCAATATTTCATTTAAAATTTACAAATCTCAAATATTTTCTATTCTCTCTTGGTTCCTAATGTGTAATTTATACTGAGGAGACCACACTCTGTAATTATATTTTGATTGACTACAAACTAGTGATACATACAAAGCATTAATCACTTTGGGCTAATCTTTCTTTTTTGATAGTCTTTGACAATTCAAAACCACAAACTCAACATATTCATGTTTTTTTGTAATTTTGTTAATAATTATGGGAAACCAAAGTTTTTTTCGAACAGTTTGTCATTTTTTGTGTATTTTGTGTTATTTTTCTGCAAAAAGTAATTAATTTGCTCTTACTCATGTTCAAAAACCATTTATTTTGTATGCACCATCAGTCTATTTGCATATTAGTCTATTTAATTTAAACTGAAGTGTTTGTCAGTCATTTAAATTAGATATTTCTTCAAATATTATTATGTTGTCTGCAAACAGGACAACTTTTATATCTTACAACAACTTTTATATATTTTTTTCTGCATTTATTTTTTTAGCAAATTCACAAGTTCATTTGACAACTACGCTGCATAAATTCTACTCTTAAGTTATAAAATAAAGTACAAACAAATTTATAAAGTTTAAAAAAATTTAATTT